>NW_005054583.1:489307-530176 GCF_000277835.1 Geospiza fortis
AGGCTGCGGTGGGACCGGGGGGGGGGCGGGGGGCGGAGAGCAGCAGCCAGGCCAGGCTCCAGGCCTTGCTCTGGGGAGGAGCCGGTGTCAGGATGGCCTAGGTGAGGGAACGGCCCAGAGACAGCAAGCACAGCTGGAAACCCAGCCTGGCCTGGCTGCTGAGGTCAACACCAGCCTTGGGGCCAGAGCTGGGTACACCAACATGAGGGGGGACAGTGTGCCCATAGAGCCGCCTGCATCTCATGCCTCCTCCTGCTTCCCACAGGTGCCCCAGAGGCTGCCACAGGCAGCAGCGGAGGTCACATGGGTGACCATCACACCCCTCCACGGGAACAAACTACTCCCTAGACAGGACACCCAATGGAGACCAACAAGACTCAGATCTCCAGAGGACAGCCTGGAGGGAGGGCACTCACTGCCCCTCAGCGGCACAGTCACACGGCCACCAAGATTGTCCGTGTCAGACTTGCCGCCTCTCCATGGCCCTCCATTGTCAGTGACGCCTCCGTGCCTACTCAGCCCTCAGCTGCCAAGAGCAGCCTCAGCACAGATCAAGCTTCCCCCTCTCCCAGCAGCCCCAGCAGCCCCTGGGTTTTCTCCCAGAGGCAGAGCACGGTCTCCAGGTCCCGTAGCCAGCAGCCACCGAGACCTAGTGCCACCTTCTCCATGGGGCACTAGGGCTGCTTATGGGGCCAGGCAAACACCTTCCCTGGACTGCTCAGCTGAAAGGCTCTGGCGAGGGTCAGCAGCAAGGCAGGGCCATCGCCTGCCACCCCTGCGACGTGCGGGTGGCACGCCGCTCTGCACAGGGACCCAGCCTGCCTGGAAGCACCTGGAGCACAGCGAGATGGAGGAGCTCACTGAGGTGCAGGAAGAGCACGGTGGCAAAACCTATGGAGACTCATTTAGAGGCCATCCCCCGTGCCTGTTTGGAGAGTGGTTCACCAAGTCCACCTGGAACCAGGAGCAGTCAAATCTCTGCCAAGAGACAGATGCAGAGACCCAGGCAATGCACAGAGCTCCTGGGTTAAACAAAAACTCCACCAAAGACACTGGAAACTCCTCTGAGCTCCTGTCTCCTGACCGGTTGCCAGAGCAGCTGTCTGTCTCTGACAACTCACAGGGCTGGGAAACTTCTCCAAAGGAGCCAGAGGACAAGTGGGAGGAGACAGAACTCCCAGAAGGAGAGGCTCCAGGAGACAGGGACAGTGACCCACAGGGTGCATCACTTCTTCCTCTCAATGAGGAAGAGTCAGAGGCAGCAACTTCTGCCCTGGACAAAGATCCATGGGACAAGGGGCAGAGCGATTGTTTCCCCATGTCAGAGGCTGAGGAAACCTCATGCTTCGCAGTTTCTCCCTCATCTGGAAGTTCCTGTGAGGAGAGGGGAACTCATCAGCTGCCAGAGCAAACCACACATGGGAAGCTGATGTGCACGGGGCCTGAAGATGATTCAGACCATCTCCTGAAAATCAAGGCAGAGGAGCTGGAGAAGTTGGAGGAAGACATCCTCTCCTTCCTGGATGCAGAAAGCCCCTGGGTCCAGCACAGCCTTTGCAGCTGGACCATAGACTGTACAGGAGAGACCAAAAGCTATGCACAGCTCTTGCCACCCGACCTCTTTGAAGACCTGTGGTCTCTCTTTAACAACAAGGATGCGCTGTCCAGGGACACTCGGCCAGACCAGCTGCTGGCAAAGTGGGAGGAAGAAGAGCTCCCTGACAGAGACACTGCAGGAGAGGGGGACAGTGAGCCAGAGAGCGAGTTGTCCCTCCCACTGCTAAAATAATTCTTTGCATTTCTGTCAGTTTTGAAAATACTTCTGGTCAACCTAAAGACTGCATTCTTTTGTGCATCAACTGCTTTCAAAAGTGTTGCTTTTCCCTCACACTTACTCTTTTAACATACAAAGACGTAGTTTGTGTTCTCTATAAAAACCTAGTGAGCTTTTCTGAATCAGAAGTTATTCCTCATTAAAAATGATATCTTATTAAATAGCTAAGTGACATTTCAATTTTAATCAATAGCATTGCTGATAAATACAGAGTTGGTCCATTTACCGCCTCCTTCCTAACACAAATTTTGCATGAGAAAAAGATGTGTCACTGGTGACAAAAGAAACAATTTTGTCATTAAGTACTAAGCATTGTTGATGGCTCTTAGTGCATATCCCACTAAGTAAACATAATTGCGGAGCATACTTTAAAGGCTTACAAATTAACTTTTCAAGTTTTAACCCCATTAGTTAAATTAAGTTTCCATAATCATCACTTGATTTCAAACACAAAGAAATGTTTTGTATAAAATTTAGTCAGTTTTTACATCAGAGATTATTCTCTGTTTATTCTCCTCAGAGATGATCTCCAATTCATTCTCAGGATGGGCACAGTGGCTTCACTGCTGTTGGTAGCTTTTCTCATTCTGCAACATAAACCACCCTCAGGCATTTTCAGTAGTGAGACTGTTTCCCAACAGGGGGGAGGAAAAAAAAAGAGGGAGAATATTAAACAAAAATAGTATTTCATGAATTCTGATGAGCTGACTACAGGACTTCCAGGAATAGAGCAGTGACCTTTCCACAGCTCAGCATTTTTTCTCTCATAACAACCAGCAGCAGAGGAAGGTGTTAGTCCTCTGTATGAAGTGCTACACATTATTGCCCTCATAGAAAGAATCTTTTTTTACACTCCAGTGCCACGGCCAACATCACAGGACCGGATTTAGGCATTTAGGGGTAAAAGGTGTCAGCAACTGGCCACACTAACTATGAGTCTGTATTATTTAGCTCCCCTGAAGTGCAAGTCAACACCCACATAAGCCTTTTCCAACTTCCATCCATGAAAGTGTCTGATGCTAGGTTGGACACAGCTTGGAGCAACCTGGTCTAGTGGAAGGTGTCCCCATCCATGGTAGGGGGGGTGGAACTGATGGTCTTCAAGGTTTCTTCTAACCCAAACCTCTCTATGACTCCAAGATTCCCTGAGATGTGCTACAGCTCCCCTTTATGGGTATTAAGAGCTAAAAGCAGTGCCTCCCTGTTAAAACACGCTCCCGCTCCAGTTTCTGTCATCCTCAATGTACTCTGAGGCACTTTTCTGATCCCTGTGGCAGCAAAATTACTGTATAAAGCCTTTTTCTGGTAACCTTACCCTTGGTCCTGGAAATCCTGGCTGCCCTGGAGGACCAGGAGGCCCAACTTGTCCAGTGTCTCCTGGAGGTCCATGGGGACCCATCAGTCCTGGATGGCCCTTATGACCAGGTATCCCAGGATCACCTGGAGGACCCTTTTCTCCTCGAAGGCCTTTTTCACCTTTGATGCCAGGTTCTCCCTAAGTGAAGAGAACAACATTATCACCACAAAACAAGAAGCAAACTTCTGATTTCCAAACACAGAGAAACACTCACAGCTGAGCTGGCAAAATTGCTGAGTGCAACATCTGGTGCACTACAAATGAATCACAAATTGTTCTGATGGAGAATGATTAAAGAGACCTGGAAGACTGAGAAGCACTAGCTTCACTTTTGAATGACCTCTGCCCCCAGGCCCTAACTCAGAATAGCTCTCTTTATTTCATCATAATGAAATAACTGGTAATGTTCTCCAACTTACCCTCTCTCCTTTGGAGCCAATTGCACCCTGTTTCCCTGGTGTGCCCTGCAAGAAAATAAAGGTAAGCATAAAAGAACCATCCATAATAAGAGTAAATAATGAAACATATGCCTTTGTAATGATTCCTGTGACCCCAGGAAAATTTATTTCCCTGACAACCCCACAGTTTCCTGAGAGCTTTCTCTTTTGCTCTCAGTTATCAACAATTAAAGGAAAAATAAACCAAAACAAAACCCAAAAACCAATCAAACAAAAAACCCCAAACAAACAAAAAACAACAAAAACCTCCACCTCAACCACATGACAAGCAGGTTTAGGAGGGTGATTCTCTCCCTTCACTCCCCTTTGGTGAGACCCCATCTGGAGTGCTGTGTCCAGGTGTGGTGCCAGAATAAAAGCAAGACCATGTTAGAGAAGCTCAAATGAGGCAACAAAGATGCTCAGAGGGCTGGAGTATCTCTTCTGTGGATTCAGGCTGAGAGAGCTGGTGTTGCTCAGCCTGGAGGAAAGAAGGTTCTGGGGGAACCTTTGAGTCCATTTCAGTACTAAAAGGGCTTTATAAGAAAAACAAACTTTTTTTGTCAGGGACTGTAGTGATAGGACAAGAGGTAAATGGCTTCACAATCAGAAAGGGTGATATCTGGTAGAAATTTTTCACTGTGAGGATGGTAAAGCACTGGAGCAGGTTGTCCAGAGAAGTTGTGAATGTCCCATCTCTGGAATGGTTCAAAAATCAGGTTGAATGGAGTTCTGAGCAACCTGGTCTAGTGTAAGGTGTCTCTGCCCCTGGCAGGTGGGTGGAAATAGATGATACTTAAGATCCCTTCCAACCCAAACCATGCTATGAAATAAACCCAATTTGCTGCAACCCTGGTAACACCCTTGATGATTTTTTCCCTGTGACTCCAGTTTTTTATTGAAACAACTGTGAATTTAACTTACCTCTTTTCCAGGAGGACCTTTCTCTCCTGGTTCTCCCTAAGACACACAGAAAGTGGATTTAGCACCACACTGGAGGAGCTGGAAGAAAGACTCTAATACCCATAAGTGTTGCTTTGTGTTAACAACACAGTAGCAGGTTTGCATGATTTATCCTTATCCTACTGCTATTGGTCATTCCTGGATAGACAGATCCTGCTATTTGGAAAGCGTTTTTTAGTGAATTTGCATCCCATGTAAACATAAATACAGGACGTAATTTCTAACAAACCAGCTGAGGGCAGATGTTTCACTGGAAGTGTGTTCCTGCTTTCAATACATTTTGTTCCTTTTTCTTACCAACAAAGCTTCATACACTTTATATGGTCTTGTTTAACTTAAGGAGCACCAGCATTATAAGTGTCTGAAGATGTAAGTGAAGTAAATTTTGTCAGTAGAAGTACCATCTTGTATTACACCAGCTGGAAAAACACATACAGAGGATTAAGGAATTTTAAGCTTAAGTGCTCACCTGTCTTTCAGAACTGTATTCAATAATCTTAATTTGAATAAGTACCCTTGTAGAATTATTTATACATATCTATTTAATTTTTTTTGCATTTATAATGTAATAATTAGACAATATAGTTTCCATTTTAGTATTTCAATGAAAAAAAAATCACTGCAGTCCTGAACTGCAGGAAAAGCAAAATGAACATTAAACTAATTGTTGCTGAAATTCTGGCCACTTTCCTGTATCATATATACGAAAAAATAACTTTCTAAGTCTGATTGCAGCCAACACACACGATCATATCTATAACATGATATTTTCCCCTGGAAACATAATATCTTCAGCTGTGTTAGCATCCATACACACCTCCATGAGGAGTGGAACTAATCAGAGATGTGTGATCCAAATTAGGCTGCATTAAACTCACTTGAGTTTTCCTTAGGCCCATTTCAGTTTAAATGGCCACCATGTTTGCTGCTTTAAATTAATTGTCCAGAGAAATATTTCTTTCTTCTCTTTGCATCCAAAAGCTCCCTTTGAAATTATAAAATTTAATATTAAAAAATACAGAAGGAAAAAAAGGAACCATCTTGTGGAAGATTCAGCTCTGCTAGAGACCTACAAAAATCTTTTAAATTATCATTTTTTGTCACATAAAATCTAGAAATAAAAAAAATTACCTAGCATTCACTTTTTCCATCCTTCTAGTGGAATTTAAGATCTTTTACTCACCTTGCAAAGAGATTGAATTCTGAAGCTGTGATAATGTCATGGGTATAGGTTTATTATTTATTATTTTAGATCACTTTGGGAAATATATGAATGCTTTAATTGCAATGTACCTCTATTGCTGGCAACAAAGGAATTAAGGAATTTCCCTCAGAATAGCAAATATCAGAAATACCTATATTATTATCAGCACTCACAATTTCCCTATTTAGCCCATCTAAGGTTCGTGCAGAGGTGTAGTCTGAGAACTTAAAAATACCCCATACCTGTATTAAGAAGACTATTGAAGCAGTCTGATTAATGCACACATTATCAAGGCTGACTGGCAGGTACCAGCTCCATACATGAGATTATGGTTGCTCATCCATATGAAAAATGCTATTTTTGCAGTCCACTTTCCTTTGGAAGTAAAATTATATGGCTTCTGGATTTGTTAGTATCCTGCTTATGCTTTTTTTTTTTACCTAAGTGAAGATGACCATGTCCCATCTTCCTGTCTAACCTTTAAAATCAGGTAAAGAGAGGATCTAATCCATCCCCAGACATACTCACAGGTGGTCCTCGGGGTCCTATAAAGCCAGGGAGTCCTGGGCTGCCTGTTTCTCCTTTATTTCCTTTGGGACCCTTAGGACAGAAATGAGACAGACACTAGCAGACCTTTCCCCAACACCTCTTTCCAAGAACATTCATTTACGGATACACTGGAACTGGGAAATTTCATTTTAGCAGCAGGACTCCCAAAACTGACAAGGAAGAACAAAGTATCTTTAAAAAGCAGGTTCCAGGCACCATGGTTGCCTTATTAATAAGCTCTTCAGGGTCCCTGGGAGAAGATGAAAAGGGACAATTATGGCAGGGGCAGGAGGTGTGTTCCAGGGGTGTCCTGGTGTCACATGGTTTATAAGGGGGTGTTGAGAGCAGAAATGCTGTGATGGGTGATGGGAAACAATGCAGGTGGTCATACTGCTCAAATCCAAGAATACAACCAACAGACAGCTACAGGGCTTCTCCTTTGCCTTTATTTCCAGGTTCAATTTATGTCTCTTTCACTTATCTCTTGTGATATTCTGTCAAACTGTCCCTTTTTCCGTGCAGATCAGGGCATTTGAAATGACAGTTCATGATACAGAACTGTCTCATGCACACTTCTGATGTGGTTTTAATTCTTAGTTTAACCTTTACTTTCAGAACTTTGTCCCCTGTTTTTGGTTCAAAACATAGCCCTTTTTCTTCTTAGAGTGAAACTCATGCAAAGTGAGCACCAATGAGCCTGTCAGGCACAAAGCACATGGATTTGGGGTGTGTAACTTGCCCTGAAGATTTCAGGGGCTGGATTGTGTTGCTGTGTGTGGGCTTAAGCATGAGCAAGTGTGAACTGTGATGGGCACTGTCAAATAGCAAATGTAAAAGGAAAAGGCTGCTGGCAGGTTTTACCTTGTGATTTCAAGTCAGCAATGGTGAAGGTGGAAAAAAAAATCCTTATTGCCATGATAACCTTCCTCAACTTCCTTTTTTTCAAAATAGAAATATAAAATATTGGCTTGTCACACCACGCTGTGAAGGCAATTAGTGCATTTCAAAATAAATGGATTTATGTACGGCACAAGGAGACACTTCCCATAATAACCTTTATGAAAAGGAGAAGATTCATTTTAATGACAGAGAATGATAATGATGAGATGACTGTCTGTTCTGCTGACCAACACTGTCGCATCATTTCCCCTTCCTCATCCATCTGACTTTATCCTTTTTCAATCTCCTATGTTATTTTTGGACCCTAAATCCTCTGGAGCAAAGGCTGCTGTGGTGCTGTTTGTGCAGGAAGCTGCCTGTGAGTCCCTGGGTCACATCATATAGGTACTGTGATAATACTATGATGATTAAAATAATAATCCCTACTTGGCATTCACAAGGCATCTCAAAGCCACAGTGACCTGATAAAGACCCAGAAGGTAAAAAAAGCAGCAATAGGAATTGGGAACAGGGGTAGGTGTAACAAAAAGAAGAAAATAAGTTTGAAAAGGCAAGAGCAAGGATCCACAGGGCAAGAAGCAATGGCAACAGTCTCAGGAAGGTAAGAAGAGCTTATGTCAAGGACAAAAAGCCTGTGGCACTTGTTTTTTGATGCAGAAGGCTCTCAGACTGCAGCACCCTGTCCCCACCTTCCCAGACAGAAAGGGGGTGTCCAGTTCTGGTCCCTCGGTTTAGGAAGGATGTTGAGACATTTGAGCTCGTCCAGAGAAGGGTGACAAGGCTGGTGAGGGGCTTGGAACACAAACCTTGTGAGGAATGACTGAGAGAGCTGGGGGTGCTTAGCCTGGAGAAAACGAGACTCAGAGGTGATCTTATCACCCTCTACAACTTCCTGAGAGGTAGTTCTAGTCTGAAACCAACTTCCTGAAAGGGGTTTGGTCTCTTTCTCTAGGCAGCAGCTGGAAGAAGAGAGGACATAGTCTCAAGCTGCATCAAGGGAAATAAATACAGGTTGGATATTAGGAAAAAAATTATTTTATGGAAGGAGTATTAAAGTACTGGAATTGTCTGCCCAGGGAGGGGTTGGAGTCACCATCCCTGGATGTGTTTAAAAAAAGATTGGATGTGGCCCTCAGTGCCATGGTTTAGCTGAGGTGTCAGGGCATGGGTTGGAGTCAATGATCTTGTAGATCTCTTCCAACATGGTGATTCTGTGATTTTGTGGTATTTGCTTCTCTGAGACATCCCTGTAGATGCTTGATCAGGGCACAAGTCTGTGGCAAGGCTGGGGTGGCTTTACGACTTTGCAAAGGTCACAAAGAGTGAAGTCCTGCTGCAGCTTTTCACATTCCTCCTGCTCTGCCTTTGTTTTTCCTGTTAATCCCACAGTCCAGCAAGCTGTACTGTCTCCATGGGCAAAGAGAGGGAAGAGCTTTGCATTGTGATAGATGCTACTGGGCACAAAGGAATGTTTACATGGATTTGCTGAATTCTGGACAATTTTCAGCAGCAGAACAGGGAAAAAAACCACAAAAAAACAACCAAACCACCGTCCTTCTTACAGCTCCTCATTTCCAAGCTGTTCTTCCTCACAGGACGGCCTCAGGGGAGTTTCATTATGCTTCCTGATCCTGGTTTACTGCCCGCTGTCTGCTCTTCCCTCAAGTGCTTGGGAGGATTTTCTGCTGCCACTATTCCTCAAAGGCAGCCTGCCAACTCCCTGAGGCTCTCTCCTTCCTTGTGACAACTCTCTGCTGGCTGCATGCTCTCTGTTTGGCAAAATTAAATCTACTGGCGAAGATGAAGCATGCCAATCTTTTTTCCATGCTAGGCAATCAATCATTTCCATTTGCTGTGAACACTTAACTTTCACTGGGAAAAGTGATGACCCAGCTAGCATCTCAATTCCAGGAACGTAGCCAAACACCCTTCAAAATTGTGGCCAGCTACTGCTTTTCAGATCACCCATCTTCAGACATGGAAACCTCAGGGATGGTAACCAGCTACACTAATCCACTTCACCTACACTTCATCAGTCACCTCTCCTGGCTGCACCAGTCTCCCTTTGTGGTACTTACTGGGATACCAGCTGGGCCAGGTTCTCCTGCAGATCCAGGCACTCCATTTTTGCCCTGTGTCAAAAGAAAAAAGGTTAGTGATGTAATGCATGCTAAAACTAGAAATATTCAGCTACGCCTACACCAGCAGGGATTTCTTTAGCATTGTTCAGTCTCCTCTCCGGACAGACTGTGAAGTAGCTTATTTCCAACTGACCTCATAGCTTCTGCATCCCTGATTGCATGGCTGATCTCAGGAAGAAAAATCAATATGTGGACCCAAATCCACAGGCCTGAGGAGGACCAAACCAGCACTTCTCCTTCCCTGCACCCTTGTCCTTATCATATGTAGCATCCTTCTGGGTGGATGGAGCCACTTTCTCTGGGTGCTCCAGGTCACCACTGTTCAGACAAGACTCTTTTAAATCATCTCAGGCTTCCCCTTTTTTGGGGAATGGAGAGAAACACTTGTTCTAACACTTGATAGTTAGCTGACACCAGACAATTCAGAATGAGCCAAATCATCCTTTAAAAGGACCTGTTTCTCACTGTTCCTTAAGAAAGCAGCTGAGCTAATCATACACAAAGTTTGGTGAGATTAAGTTTTACACTCCTTTTCTCTCAATTCAATATGCAGAGTCTTGATCTTCATTAGAGTTGACCATAAAGACCAGTTCTTGTACTGTCAATATTCAAAATCATGCCTCAGACTCCTTTTTAGATAAAAAACAAAGAAAACAAAGAACAAAGAACAAAGAAACTGATACATTGCCCTCCAACATACAAGTAACTCTTCTGCTAAGAAAAATGTGGCCTGGAGTTATGATAATTTCTATCTCCAAATATTTTTACTCACTGCTAGTGTTGTGCAGGGGCATGACATGATAGTGAGTGATGCCAGCAGCACAGGAGTAATGAGATCAATTATGAGGTAGACACAGGAGGTCTCCTTATGTTCTTGCAGTCTAATCTAAACCCCAACTCCCCCAGCTTGGACAGCCCTGCTGCTCCAACTCCTGGCATTGCTGAGTCAGCATTTTCCGCCCTTGATCATGCTGTGGACTCTGTTTCACTACCAGGTCTTCCAAGAAGGAAAGGAACTCACTCATTGCAACACACTAAAGATGTGCCTTGGTTCAGCAACAGAGATATCAATTCAGATTTGATAAGGATTAATTTCTAAGACAGAATTTTAAACCCTGTGAAATTAATAAAAGAATTCCTGAGCCATCCCAAATGAGACTTTTTGAAATGTCAACTAGATTTCTATTTCTCCACTGAAGCTGTAATAAAACAGTATAGGTGAATAGTATCACAACTGGACCCCACAAAACTCAGCCTGGGCACCCACAGTGAGTGTCTACCTTTGAAAACTGAGACCATGTAAGAAGTGAGTGGGATCCCAGAGGCAGGACTGAAATATGAATATTTCTGACTCTGCATCCTGACAGAATCCATTGAACTGTTCTTCCCACTGAGCCAGCAACCATCAGTCCCTTGCACTAAGTCTTCATCAGTTTCTAGCAATATTATTCTTATTTGTCTTTCTGAAAGGCAAAGTGTTTTAATCAAACATTGTCTGAATCTTCCTAAACTCTCTTCTTTCAAGCCAGAGTTCTGGACTGCAGAACATTCCCACCACACACAACATCCCATCCCTGGAAGTTTTCAAGGTCAGGCTGGATGGGGCTCTGAGCAAGCTGGTTTAGTGGGTGGCATCCCTTTCCAGGGCAAGGGGCTAGAACTACATTATCTTTAATGTTCCCTCCAATCCAAACCATTCTATGAATTATTATGGACCTCTAGAAATGGCTTGTCAGAAGAGAGAACTCACCGGCTGCCCTCGGAGTCCTCGAGGGCCCTGTGGTCCTATGGGACCAGGATCACCCTGAAAGGAAGAAAAGTATTCTGGTGACTGAGAAAGAGCTGACATGAAGGCAAGTGAACAAACATTTTAAAATATTTCTGCTAAATTACACTGTTCACATATTAAGGAAAACAAGATTAAAGGAATCTCACTGCCCCCTTTCAGTTATTTATGAGGAAGATCAACCCTTCGAATTTTAAACACCTACCACAAAATGCAACCTGATTACAGGCAGAAACCATTTCTATCAGGTTATTATCAGATTATCTTAAAGCTGAATTTCTTAGGGACAGAGATTCTCTGAAATTGCTCAAGAATTGACAAGCCTATTGTCTCTGCAGGGAGGCTTCAGAGCTGCCTCCATCTCCTCCGAGGGGTTCCTTTTGGTCTGCCCTACATTTTGCTTTGTAGGGTACCATTTTCAGCACACCAGCTTCCAGTGACACAAAGGGGTGCAAATGAGAAGCCACTTCTCCAGGTCCCATGGCAGTGGCACATCAGCTGCTCGGAATATTGTTCGGCAGCTGCTGCAGGATCCCACGTCAGCCGCTCCCTCCCAGGACTCTGTTATGTGACTGCACTTGACACTAGTCATGCTAGAGGAACTGTTTGTACCATCTTTCTTTCCTCTGACCAGCAGCAACTTATTCCATAGGTATTTCCCAGACTTCAGTGGAGCAACACAGTCAGTCAGGTGCAGCTGTGGCAGAGGAAGCGTGACAGAGCCTGGCCTGGTGGGACCTGCAGAGCAAAGCTCTGCTCAGAGATGGGTGTCAGACAGGTCCATGGCTACCAAGCACAGCCTGGGTTTTGCACAGTGCTGCTTTCTCTGCTTATCCAAAGATACATCTGACATTTTAGTGCCAGTAGCTGAGCAGTGACAAAGACCCTCTAATTCTTTGTTTCCCCTACTGATCTTCACACAAATAATTCCCTGCAGTAATTCACCCTTTATTGGAGTTTCTGCAGCTGTTTCAGGTCAGGGTCACTGTGAATTAAAATTTTCATTTGTTAGGGAGAAGGAGATTTATTTCTGCTCAAAATAGTGCACTTACATCCTTCCCTGGTGGCCCCTCACGACCAGCAGGACCCATCACACCTGGCTCCCCCTGCAATTCAGCAAAAAGGGAAGAGATCAGCTCAAGGTCAAATTCAGACCAGTATCACCACTAGAAGTGGTATGGGGTTTCTGCAATGTGTGACTGAGCTCAGTGAAAAATTTTTTAAAGCCAGCAAGAGCCTCGTTCATCTTATATGACATGCAGCTTATAAAAATAACTCAGAAACATCTCCTGTAAGTGATGCACAAGACAGTGCTCTGCTTTCCAGCAAATTATTTGCTAGTGCTACTGCAGGCACTGAAAACCACCAACACATTCATGATACAGAAGCTATCATAATGAGGTAGAGATGAGGATCTCCAGCACTGGATTTTTCACATCAGCTTCTGAAAGCAGAGAATTTTATTTCCCTGTAAAAAAGGCAGGATTAGGTGGAAGAACATTCAATTTTGTATTCCCCCTTTTACAACAAGGAGCTCCAAACAGAGTGGAAAACAACTTTTCATGCAGGACTTGAGGTTTGGGTTTTATGACCCACAGGAAACTAAGTCAAAGGGACATTTCTATTCACTTTTCTGTAAGTTTTGAACTTGAACTTATTTTACACTTCTTCAGCATTTGTGTAGGAGAGCTAGCACGTGTCCAGCAAGTGCAGTAGGGGTCCTCACTTTGCCAGCATTTTTACCACAAGGATGTGGTATGGAGGCATCCTTGAGACTTATTCACAAAGGAGTATTTCAAAGGGAGCATCAGAGGATTCAGCTCTACCAGCTGCCTCACCTGCCCTGGAATCAGAAGTTCAGCAGAGGGAATGAAGACAGCTGCTGTCATTTCTGTGCCATAGATGTGGCCCATAGCTGAAAACACTCTCATCAGCCACATGAAACACTGTCATCATTTTTACCTACTGCCTCAGAAAAGGCAATTTCAATTCCCACAATCTTTCTCCAAAGGATTGTGCATGAGGTACCTGTTACTTACCCGGGGACCTGGGGGACCTGTATCTCCTCTCTGTCCTTTGAAACCCTACACAAGGAAATGAAATCAATAATTATCCATCACCCTGATGCAGGAAAGACTAAGAAAACTCTAGCTTGAATGTTCATTTAATAACCTTTCCAGTTTTGCCAAAAGTTACTGGGGACTGATCAGCATAGAGTGAGTACCTGTGTCCCAGGGAGTAATTAGGCAGGGCCACATCAGAGGAAAAGTTTTCCATAGCTCCTTAAGCTGTAAAACCAAGGCTGTGCTCTGTGTATCCCTGGTGTGTCCAGCCAATATATTATTGAACCCTAAACTCTACTGTCCCCACTCTTTCAGAGGACCTGTAACAGAACACAAGGGCTACAGCTGTGACTTCTGGTGGAGGAGTGGCATGAGGTTACATGCTTTAATTTCTAGATTAGGGATTTACTGTTCTCCAATGTGAAGGATTCAGAAATGTCTGTGTTCTATTGTTGTTGCTTATTTACATATTTTATTTAGTCATAATGCCAGGACTGGTTATATGTTTCTATCAGTAAAGAACCTCATGTGCCCAAGAAAGGCTCCCTGCCTACAGTACAGGGGGGTTGAGTGGTGGAACCCTTCAGAGCAGCACCCACCGGCAATCCTCTGGCACCCTCCCGGCCTGGGAGCCCTTGTTCTCCAGGCTTTCCCTGTGGGAAACAATAATGCTCGTGTTAGAGAGAGCCCCAGGTCCATCTCACTGCTTCTGGAAACCTCCCAGTCCCCTCCCTTAGACATAACATCACTGAGAACTGTGAGTGCCTAGGGTTTGTCCAGCAGAGTTTGAGTTTGCAGGGAGAAGAGCAGGGACAGACATTCCCAAACACACCTCGAGCTGCACTGTCGCCTGCACACTGAGCTCCTGAGGCACCTCACAGCTCTGGACTGGTGCAGATTTGCAGTGTCAGAGCTGCACCAACACCTAATCAGCACATGCAAAATCACCATCTGCACGTAGAAATTGGATGGTTGGTGCAAACACAAACTATCTGCAGCTTCTGTGACAAGCACTCTTCTATTTAGCAGTTGTCCTAATGCCGGGGAACTTGGCTGCTCCCAGAACCACCAAGTCCCATTTGGCAAATCACAGGAAGAGGCTGGCAATGCCTGATACTTGAAGCACATTCTTCATCTAACACACACAGTTGCAAGAAATAACATTCACTACCAAATTTAATAACATTGCCTTTTAGCTGACAACTTCGTGGCTCAGCTTTTTTCCCTCAGCAAATGCAAGTAATAGACTAAGTAGAGCAAATCAAATATAAACTCTAATTCTGGGCAACAGAACTGTCACAGAGCAATCCAGAAAAAAGCTTCTTTAAAGACTCCTCCTCTAAACTTTTTATGCCCCATAAACTTCTATCAAAAGGATGGATCACTAGGCTTAATGTTACGAGACAACCTTCTTTCTCTGCAGTGTTTAAGACAGCTGTAAAAGTGGAGTCACTAAGTTTTAGTGTATTTATGGTAGTTGTAAAAGTAAAAGAACACAGTTTCTTTTCAAGATTGCTCATGTGTCATGCCTATAAACCGCCCAAGACAATACAGTTCTTCTGGTGTTAAAAACAGATGTGCAAACAGGCTCCTTGTTCCCCCTAAGGAGTCCATAGATAGGCAGCTTCAAAAACAACAACTGGATGCAGCTTCTGATTGACTGAACAAAACAGTTTTAAATTACATTACCGGCTCCCCCAGAGATCCTGGTTTGCCATCTTTGCCATCATTCCCAGCAATGCCCTGTTAAATGAAATGCAAAACAGAGTAAAATTGACAAGGATGATTGGTGGGGGTTTTGTCAGTGTGAAAAGTCTGCTCATCCTGACATGCTTATGTCTGCCTAAATCTCCAAAACCCTCCCTGCTTCTACAGCTCAGTCATAAACCTCTCCCTGCTACCCCTGTAACCTCTTTCCCTTTCCAATATGGCAATATTTCCCTTTCCAGCAAGGTGAGCACGCCAACAATCTTAAATCAGGATTCTAAAACCAACTGTTATAAATCATTGTAATGCCATTATCTTCAGGTAGGCTACTTTACAGTAGAATTATCTCTGGCTCTATCCTTATGACAGATTAAAAAAATCCCCAAATGTTGTACTGTTACATTTTCCAGAAGAGAGGAGTCTATGCCCAAGGTGCACTTGAACCTGAGTCAGTGCAAAGAAATAATTTTGACTGGATTCAGATAAAGTCAGTGTCCCAGTCTCTGAATCCCTGTGCCCTTCCAATGGAGTTATAACTTGATTCCTGTGCTCTGTATAAAAGTATTTCTTCCATTGAGAAGACAGGCAATGAACAGTCCTGATTCACATTGTTATTAACACTTTGCTTTAAAGTGATCAAATGCAGATCCTGGAACAAAACAAATACTGTCCTGGAACAAGGACATTGCATCAGCATGACAGACACTGCTACAGACCACGCACGGCTCTCAAAGCACCTCAGAAGTGTCACCTCTTTGTTTTACATACCTATGTGTGCATGAATAATTTAATGTACTGAATTAGAAGGAGCTTAATCACACTCACTGGAAGTCCAGGCAGCCCTGGTGGGCCCTGTGGACCTGGGGGACCATCTTTGCCCTGGAAAGAAAGAACAAACACTGAGGGTCAGGCAAGTTCCTCCAAGGCTTCTATCAGATGAAGATTTATCACATGTAGAGTCTGATGGGACAGCTGTGAGAAGGTGGTCTTGTAGCCCATATCACACAGTCTATGAGGTTTTCTTGAGCTCCTTCTATTTTAGAATGGATGGCTCTCTTTAAACATAAAAAAGCACTATTATCATTGACTTCTTACAAATTGAGAAACCTCTGAAATCACTCAGAATATTTTTTCTGAAGCTTAATTATATTTAATATTTCATCCTTAACTTCCTGGATGAGGTGGCCTGCCAGGAAGCAGATACATATTTTATACCTTTTAAATGAGTAGTTACCAGAAGTGCCTTGCTGACCATCCCAAAAAATCCCCTTACCCCACAGGATTGGACAATATCACTCCAGGTCTTCCACAGTGTCACAATCTTATCATCCATTTGAAATGAAATTTCTGCCAGCCTGTTCATTTCATCTCTGGCTTCTCTGAGAATGCTCACTGATTTCATAACAGCCATCAGAAGGACCATCACTGTTTACTTATGATGAAGTTCAGGTTGTGAAATGGCTCTGCAAAAAGGCACTTTGTCCCTTAGGAAACCTTGCTCTAGAAATTCATAATGGAATTACACAGTTTTAAACTGTTCCAACTCAATAGGGAGTATTCTTTAGGGAAGGTTTATTTTCAACTTTTCAAACTGAAATTAGCATCAATCAGATTACCTGTCTCTCCCAGGGTTTTCTGATGCATTACCATAAAGTAGCACCTGAAAACCCTCAAAATGAAACAGCAATGCCAAAATTCTTCATGGGCTTCTCAAAAATTATACCTGTACTGGTATTTTTGGTGGTGCCAGGAAATAGTGCCAGGCTCCAGCATCTCAGCAGTCTGTGCTGTGATATCCTTTAACAGGTTGCTGGTTATATTTTGATAATCCCCACACAGAGTTCAGGTATTAGCCTCAGGTTATGAAGCATCCTAACAGATTTAGAAATCCTGTTCTGGAGGCTAAGAGATGTTAATAGCAAGGACAGACAGACAAGAGGTACAAAACCCTCCACAGAGGTCCCATGGGCTGGACTATCCTCTGGTTAACTGGGAATTTCATTTGGTGAGTAAAAAAAGTGCTGGAACAATAACCTGTGGTTATTTGTGGAGGTTCTACTAGCAGGCTGAATATTTTGGGGAGCTTTCAAAGGACAATACATGGACACCAGCTCAGCTTTACTTCACAGAGCTAAATCTAGGTGAAGCCAGCAGTCAAGCACAGAGCTCAGAGCTTACCATGTCTCCTGGGTTTCCTGCTGGTCCTATTGGTCCAGGTGCCCCATCTGATCCCTAAACAAAATAAAACCAGAAACAACGCGAATGATTAATGCATTTTATATGTTTGTCAACACATTCCCTACCATAGCTGGCAACTCTGGAGCTTTCTTTAATCACTCAGTTTAACATTCATTCAATTTCTTCATCCATCACTGAAAAGCAGTGCCAACCTCTGCACTCAATCAGTCTCCAAAGCCAGAAATAGTCAGATATTTGAGTTTGGACTTGGCTCTTCCTTCTGAAAACAGGGGACAAATAGGAAAAAGCCAGTCATGACAAAAATAACCCTGAAGAACAGCAATTATGGGAGAACAGAAATTATGAAGCACACACTGTGGCAGGCAAACTCCTGGAGCCACAAGTCAATGCAGACAGAGGGAAAAGTCAGCAAAAGCTGAAGAACAAATTTGTGTAGGGGACATCACATTTTGGTCTGTTTTGACAGGCTCAGTTTTACTTTTCCTTTGGCTGGGAGTCTGTTCAGGAGGTCTCATAGGACAATTTAAAGTGCTTTAATCCCACTGGTTCAGCTCTGTAGTTGTAGCAGTATTAGGTTAATAGAGACACAGCAAATGTGTCTGTTATTAACTTCTCCTACAATAATGCTCATGGGAGCTCAAATCACCCACAAAGCAAGTTCATGTGCTGTCACAGCAGCAAAGCACCCAGCATCCTTTAGGCACTGATACCATCTGAATATAGAATTTTAATCTAATTCCCCTTTCTGGTATGTCCTGTCATTTAGTCAGTGCTATGGGAATTCAGGCTGTGCTGATCCCCAGAACAGATGAAGGTGGCACACCCTCAGCACAGCAGAGCCAAACTGCACTGTAAGCAGCAATATGAGCAGTGATGACTCTGGGCAATGGAAGGTGGTTTGGAGAGAAAAGTCCTTGACTCAGAAAAAAATCCCCAAACTTGAAGAGAGCAAAGCAGGAGAGCCAGCAGGAGAGCCAAGTGATCTCAGCCCTGATCCTGAATCATCACCCATTTTTTAATACAAAGAAGCATAATTTTATTCATGGAGAGAGCAGAATCTAAGAATGAGGACTGTGGTGGAGAGTGACACATAAAAGGCCTTTTAATTCAAAAGTAACTCACACAATATGAAAACTGGAGAAAATCCAATCTCATACCACTGTGCAAAATTGAGAACTAAAATGCTCTTAGATCTGCTAGTTCTAGACTAACAACTCACCCCACATACACAAAAGCACCTATACATGCACTAAATAGTCCCTATGGAAGACTTTTAATCATCATCTTTGTATTGTATAAAGAGAGCAACTGAAGCTTAGCAACAATTTACAGAATGAGTTGAAGCAATCAGTGGAAAGTGGCCAATGTATTAAATAGCAATTACCATGAGTGGGGAACTCTATCACACTCAGGGGATCATGAGGAACCCACTGGAAAATGCCAATTCACTGCACAGACAGATGGGAATGGTCCTTTCCATCACATGGAGCTTGCAACTCCCTTTATCAGCAAGAAACTACAGGACCATCTTTGCAACAGAGGAACTTACAGGTGGACCAGGGTTTCCAGGAGCCCCAGAGAAGCCAGGCATTCCAGGGTGACCCTGCAGAATGAAATCAGAGACTTTCCTTATGCATTAGTCACATATCTACTTTTATAAAAGTTAACTGGTGATTATTATGAAGTAACACCAAAATGAGTCAATTCACAGAGAGCTGGTTACAAGGCAATAAAGGCTTTTTAAAGTGAAACCTTGGTTTTCAAAGCATGCCTTTCAAAAATAACATAGTTAAATTTCAGGTGTACTTCTTCCCATGCATATTTTAGTCTATGCTAATGGCAGATGAGAGCAGATATTGTAGAATTGCACAAGACAGGAGGTCAGTTGGGAAACCAAGCCTGTTTAAAATGTCCTAAAAATGTCATTGAAGAGGCGCTGATTTGCACCTTAAACCAGTGACTCAGCTCTTGGCAAAATTAACTATGAAAGTTTACTCCTATTTAAACCATTTTCATCTTTCCTGTGGCATCTCAGTCCCTCCTAAAAGAGGTCCTCCTTACATTCATCATCTAAGACAAATAGAGACACTGGCTTTTTCACCCCATGGACACCTGAACTCCTGGAAATCATCTAGGGATTATCCAAGGAAATGAGGAAGTGTTAGGTAATGTAGAGAATTTAATGCATCCAGTCCAGAGGTGAGGAAACAGATGGTACTGGGAGGTTTTTATTGGAGATGAGAATGGAATCTGTGGAGGATTGCTATAGTTCCACTCTTTCACAGAGCCCATTTGTGGTTTGTCAGTGATGAAGAGCTCCCATCTTCCTCCTCTGCCTCTGAGAAGGATGCTCTTGTACAGGCATCACAGGAGTTACTGATGAAGGACCAATCACAGTGACAGCACTGCTGGAAAGCACACTCTGTTTTTACCTGTTCACCTTTTTCTCCTACTTCCCCAGTCATGCCACGGTCTCCTTTAGCACCCTGGTAATAAAAAAACAGCCACTGAAAGTCAATGAGATTCAGTGTTGTGACAGCTTTTTGACCTCTCTCATAAAGCACTTAGACATTCAAGAATAAAACTCAAGAATCAGGACTGAGCCCTCCTTGCCCTCCTCTTAAATTCTTCTCTAGACTTTCACTACCAGTGCTGGAGCCAGGAATATATGTGGAAAATGGCCTCTGAGCAGAGCCAGCATAGCTGGTTTTTAATGTTTTATTATCATAGGCATAAAGAGGAATTACACGTCCTTAAAGACCAGGCAGGTTATTAGGCACTTCACTAAATCACATCTTGATAAAGAATCATCTGGCCCAACAAAGGTGCCCACACCCTTCAGGGACAACAGCAATAAAACCAGCATTTCTAAGGTGCAGACAGAAAATTCATGCCCAGAAAGTGCTCCCCTCTTTCTCTTTCTGTTCTAGAGCCACAGGCAGAGACAGCTGACTCAAATGTGCATGTCTGCATTACCAGTGCTCACAGTGAGACAAGACACTGAAAATTACTGAGGTAAAGCTGAACAAGGTGTGAACAATGCACAGAGCAATAATGAATTGCTGGCCATGGAAATAATACACTGGTTTGCTACATGAGAGCTAGGAGACAAAGGGGAGAAAGAGGGCTGCTATTTATTAATAAAGGAGCTCTAATTCATGTGGCCAGAAGGAATGAAGCTGCTCATGAGCAAAGATCTGCAGTTCTACTGTTCTTCTTTCAGAGCAGAACCTAATAGCTTGGTAAGGACAATATACCACAGAGTCAAAAGTGCAGAGCAATTTGGGTCTTCCATTGCAAGGATCCTCATAAGATATGCAGAAAAGCCACAAAGACTGACCTTGTGTTTGCTCCTTCCCAGGGGTCTTCAAATACATTTTTTTTTGAGAACTGTTTTTATTTAATTCAAGTTAGACTACTTATCAGTTACTTGATTTGACTTTATGCACATGTAAGTTTGAAATTTATGCTGTTATTTCACCTAACTATCCATTTTTCTCCCTAAATTTCTGCTTTCTTATGAAATATAAGAAAGCAGCAGACGTGGTATGTCTCAGATTGCTTGGCATTTCTGCCAGGTATTGGCCTTATGGGTTACTAATTCTCTTGTAAATTTTATCCTGGAACATACTTTCATTTTGATCAACTCTATGTTTACTTTCAAGATTGTGCTGCTCTCCCCACCACACTTTTAATTGCAAGATATGAAATTAATTAATGAAACTCTATGACCTTGTCCTGCACTCTAACAAGTGCAAATATAAAGATGTTAAAATAGCAGGAGCTATTTTAAACAGTAAGTCGGTAGTGAAAGGATGTCTGGAGGAAACTGTGGTCAATCATTAAATCACCTTACCTCTCCCTCACTGATTTGTTTTGATTTATTTCACATTAGGCAGTTGTAAAGGCTTTAACTGTGGCCAAGCACTGGCATTGTGAGCAGACTGGAGGCAGCCCTCTTTATGAGAAATGCTTGAAATGTGACATTAATGTTTGAATACTTCAAACAACAGAAGTTTTATGTTCACCTATGTCCTAGACCATGAAGCAGCACCATATAGCTAAAAGAAGAAGTTTTTCCTGTATATTTCATGAAATACTTGGAGTTGTTGGTTAAGACCACCACAGCAGGTGGTGTGTTTGGGGCCCAGCAGCCCATTGCAGCCTTAATTTAAGTGATTCCAGGACATCAAACTCAAAAAGGAGAGGTACAGGATACTGCTGAGGCTTTAATTTCTTTCTCACCTAATTGGAGTTGAAACTTACTCTCAAGTCTATCCATCAATGTAATGAAATTCAACACCAAGAATCAGGCCCTTTAGATGTGTCTGCCTGTCTCTGTGAACAAAGGGATGGTAGAAGACACTATTAAAGTGAAACAATCCCTCATGCCATGGGCAGGGACACCTTCCACTAAACCAAGTTGTTCAAAACCCCATCCAACTTAGCCTTTAACATTTCCAGAGATGAGGCATTCACAACTTCTTTGGATAACCTGCTCCCAAAATAGTTAGTGTGACTAATTAGTCACAAATAAGTTTTCATTAGATAACTGAAGAAAACCAACCTTTGGCCCATCGAGCCCAGGTGGGCCTGGAGGACCTCTGGGACCAGCAATCCCCTGCAATGCACAAGAGGTAGAGATAAACACTAGTTTAGTTCATTGACTCCACAGGCCTCTAAAAAGGATTCAGCAGGTTGTTTATGGAAACAAAAATTAATCATCTTATAGAGAAACCATCAACCATACTAATAGGAAAGCAAGGTTCCAACAGATGCAGGCATGGTGACTCCCTCAGCTCTCTTACCATTTTCCCATCCTGACCATCTCTCCCTGGTGGTCCTCGAAGACCTTTATCCCCTTTGAAACCTGGGATGCCTGGCAGTCCTGGAGGGCCAGGAGGGCACTCACTGCACACATCCTGGGAGAGAACATGGGAGAACATGTCAGCAATAGGCTACAGGCACTTAGCAGACCCTGTGGACACCCACTATGAATGCAGCATTGTAGTGTTCTTATAATTCTTAAACCTTTGTTGTTTTACCTCAGGACTGGGGTGAATTTGCCTTGAAGAACCAGTGAGGGCAGTGTGAAGCAGAGTGAGGGTCAGCAGCTGAGCTCATACCTGCTTCTACAGGAAGTTTCCTATCAGTTCTAGGTCCTAATTGGTCACCCAGGATCAAGAAACCAAGGAAAAGCTCTTCCTGGTGGGGAGGTCAGGGAGACTAGAAAGATTATCAAGAAAAACATTGATTTGAATCTACAAGACCACTAGAAGCTTTTGTCTGCTCCAGGCTGAAAGATCTGTGTTAGAGGGCAGGTTTCTAGGGAAAAATCAGGTGCAACACAATGTCAGAAAGGGTTCTGCAGGAGAAATTATTCAGCTGCCAGCTTGGCTAAGGACAACTCATCCAATGGAGTTTGTGAAGACCAAGTGAATGTCACAGTGTCCTGGCCAAATTTTATCAGGGAGAATCACTACCTCCCTCCTTCCAAATATTTTTGAAGCATGATCTCAGCAGTCTTTACATTCCAGCTATCCTCAGGAAATTGAATCCATCTACGGCATTTCCATTTCAAAGGCAGACTCCCATCAGTAAAGGGGGAATCCTGCCCATAAGAGCATAATACAAAACAGATCATCAGGCGGAGAGTCAGGAGCCCCTGCTACAACACCCAACTCTGTCAATAACCTGTTGCAAAACTGTGGGGTAAATTGTCCTTCTGACTCCCAGTGCCTACGTGCATATTTATCTATTTACAATATAAGTGCTTGAGAAACACACATAATAGCAGGGCCCTAATTTCATCTGGGATTTTAAGGTGCTGCTTTCTGTACGAAGTATGGAGTGAAAAAATACCAAGCAGAAAAAATGCACAAATGTGTTTAACCATAACAGAAGCAAAGGAAGGAACATCAAAGTGACATCCTGTACCCAAGAATGAGTCTCTTGCTCTTGTCCAGATCAGAAGTCCCAAGCAACACCTTACAGTGAAACCTCCAGAACTATATTGGGGTCCACAAAACAAAGAAAGCTCTTCAATGAAGAGTAATTTCACAGCAGCAATCTTAAAAGGGCCCTTTGGTTAATAGGGCTGGTAAGAGAAGGTAATTTTTTTAGTTTATTTTAATCAATAAGAAAAGATTTCTTGCCAGGTTTAAGACAGCTTAAAAACCTCACAACTCAGCCCATGTAAATCTACAGAGATTTTTCAGTTAACATCTATCAAAGATTGACTAATTTCTCACAAAATTCTCCACATGGAGAGTAAAGGCAGACAGATTATCACTTTTGAATCACAAGTACTTCTGGGGTTAAATACTTGCATCCTTTTAGATTCACAATGCAAACAAAATTTGCACCCACAACTACCCAAAATTACTCCAGTCATTGTTGAAGGTGTATGTGAAAAAAATCCAACATTTTATTAAAATGGTTTCCATTTTCTGGTTTAGATAACGTAACTTGATAATGAGTATCTCTCCTTGGAATGCATGCCTCAGAAAGAGCTGACAAAGTCTTAGAGATCTTATAGAGAACTTTTTAGGTCATTTCACTGCTGGGGAAGGGATTTTCATCTCCACTGTGAGCTCGTGTCCCAATACCAGTGCAAGCAGGAGACTTGTCATTCTTGAGCTTTGAAAGAGTGTTTAAAGACACCTTTTGCACTTGTAGTTCAGACACTTTCCCATCACAGAGTGTTAGGTCTGAATCAAACAGAGACATAAACTCCCACACTCACTAAAGGCTGATTACCTTTACCAGGAGATTTATGTCCTCTGGAGTGAGCAGGGGTGGGGAACCCTGTGGAATGAGAAATTCATTATTTCAGGCAATTTTAAGAGGCATCAAGACATGAGAATTTTTCCTGAACATGTTCTTGGATTCTCACTGGTTTTCCTTGTCCTGTCTAGGATTCACTGGGCCAAACTTGTACCTCCCACCCTACCCTACCAATGCTTTTCATTGGAACCTGAGATGAGCTCTTGCTGGTACTGTACAGTGGTGCTAAGGAAGTGCCTTTAAAATTTTGGCTTTTATTTACATGCAGAATATCCAGTTGTTCTCATACCATTCCAAAGCCTTCACTTAACCTTTAGTGGGTCTTAGTATTTTTTCTACTGCTCTACTGGGAAAAACAACAGTGGAAAAGCACCCAAGTGCACTTCTGAGGTGAGGTGTACAGGTGGAAACTGAGTTAAAAGGAAGATATAATACAGAAATGAAGTTACATACAGGTTTTCCAGGAGGTCCTCTTTCCCCTGGATTTCCAGGTACACCCTACAGATCAAGAAAAAGAAAAATATTGTGAAATTATTATACAATAACCCCCTGGTTGCTCTTGCACTCTGCTGACTGATCTGGATTAGCACACATTTCACTTTCTTCTGCTGAGCAGCACTACTCCTTCCATGTGACAGACAGCAAACTTCTCCAAATATCTGAAACTTGAAAATTCTCTCAAACCTTTGCTAAATTCATTTGAGTCACACAGAGACTGGAATTGCTTTAGCTTGTCTTCTGGTGATAGGAAACACTATGAACTTTACTGGTGTGAAGGATGAAGCTTTAAATCTCTGAAGGCACCTGTCAACAAGCAATATCAATTTGTTTGTTTGGTTGATTGGTTGTTTTTTTGTTTGTTGAGGTGTAGTGGTATCAGTTTTCTTGAGATGAAGGCATAGAAGTTACCAGCATTCTTGGAATTTTATGTCCAGAAAGGCAGGATTAGGAAAAGGGACAACCTCCACCCCTCAGCACGCATCTCTAACATGTCATTTACAAGGAATTAAGTTTGCTAAAAACAAAACAAAAAGCATGTCTAAAATTTTTTGTAAAATCTTTGCATAAAGTAATGCTCACTTGGGAAACCAAATATTTTGAACAAGACAGTTGGCCACAGCTCAGATGGTGACAATAATCTGCACTGTGAGGATCCTTGCAGAGGGGTTTTAAGGATACTCAGTGACATTTCCCCAAACCATTTTCTGCTGAATTCCTGTATCCACCTGGTCCATCAACCTGTGTCATCACTCAAGCAAGTGCATGTTCTGTTCATACTGAGCACCTTAAAGAGCATACAGAATTTACCACATACAAAAGCTGTCCTACCTGATCATTTTTTTTCTAAAGGCACAGTTTCTGCTGACCATCTAAAAATATCTTATTTGTGTTCAGCTTTGTTGATTCTGTTGAAGTCCCACATGGGGTTTTCTCTTGGATGGTTCCAGATTTGCCACCCAGGATGTTCATAGAGTCATAGAAGGGTTTGGGTTGGAAGGGACCTTCAAGAACATCTCGTTCCAACCCCCTGCCATGGGCAGGGACACCTTCTTCTCCATCTTTCTTCAAGGCTCCCTTCAGGTACTGGATGACCACAAATAGGTCACCCTGAAGCCTTCACTTTTCCGGTGAAAAAATTCTCTCAACCCAATTCTCTCCCACTCCCAATTCTCTCCACCTTTCCTTGTAAGAGAGTTGCTCTATCCCTTCAGTCGCCTTGGTGGCCTCCTCAGGACTCTCTCTAACAGTTCCATGTCCTTCCTGTGCTGTGGGACCCCAGAGCTGGACACAGCATTGCAGGTGGGGTCTCACCAGAGTGGAGTAGAGAGGCACAATCCCCTCCATTGACCTCTTGGCCATGCTGGTTTTGATACAGCCCAGGACTTGACTGGCTTTTTGGGCTGCATCAACATCTGGATGCTGATCAAGGTACAAGTAGTAGCTTTCAATCAGTCTAGGCTCAGCAAGAGCTACTCTTTGAGACTGTCTAGTATTTCCATATGGGAAGTTCCTTTAAAATTTGGTCAAATGCTTAGCCAGGAAGGGGTGTTTTTTTCTGCCACCTTGTCTCAGGTTATTCCATTTTGCCAATCAGTTCATTGCATTATTTACACAGATGGGGACATGGGGATTAATGACTGAAGAGCACTGTATGTCATGATACACCACAACTGTAGCTATAGGGAAAACTTGAATTTCATCCTTGAGTCTCACTTAGTACTTAAATCCTGTATGTCTTGCTAGAAGAGAGAAATAATGGGAAAATATATTGATTATCTTTTTCTATGTCCACATTAAATGCTTCTGGATGAGCAAAAACCCTTCAATTACCTTGACATTCTAAGAGACAAAAATTAAACACACACTGAAATGGACCTAAAGTGGAGCTGAAGTAGTACTGAACTTCATGGATGAAATCTTGTTTCCTGAGGAACTAAACCTTCTGCAGGTAAGAACAAAGAGAAGACACTATCTGAAGAAGATGTTTAGCTCACATTTCTCCCCAGAAGTCCTTCTAGGAAATTGAGTAAATATAAATAATCATTTTAGTAATTTATAGCCTTCCTTCTTCCCCAGAATTTCAAGGTAAATCCAGAGAACTGTGCATGGTTCCCAAAGTCCCTTCCCTTTCACAGATGCTGTCAGGTCATGCTTTTGGCATCCTCTCCACTGTGCTCTCAGCCACTTCTGCAAATGGGAAGAGGGATGGCTAAATAACAATTACACAGATCCTATATTCCCAGACCTACTTTGTTCAGGAAGACTCACACAGAACTTGCTCTAAAAAGTGTGATGCAAAGCAAAAACTTGAGCCATGAGAATAATCCTGGATCAGAAAGCAAGACAGAAAAGACAGTTCAGAAATGTCTTTCATGCTGACTAGTAGCACAGCTATAAATATGTGCCATAGGGCTCACTGACAGCCTTCTGCTTTGGGATCTGAAATATGAACATGGCACTAGCAGCGTAATCTGAGTATTTAAAGATCTCTTAAAAAAAGAATATAGGAAAAGACTTCTTAGTTATGTGAAAAGACATGCAAGGAGAGAGTGAATAAAATGGAAATCCTTGGAAAGGATTAAGCACAGCTATCATGTCCACATGGTATCAGAGTGCCTTGAGACAAAAAGGGATGAACCCATTTTCTTGCATGCTGTAGGATGTGGAGCTGGTGATATCTCCAAAAGGGTGGAAATGAGACAGGAAAAGAGATTAAGCTCTGTGCCATGGCTGACAAACCTGAAAAAAACCCTGAATCCCCAGAAAAGTTCCCCAGAAAAATTGAAAGGCACAAGATTGCAAACAGAGAATGTCCATTGAAGAATTCTTTTGTGAGCCAAACTGAACAAACCAGATATAGATGATGGCACTTCAGCATGGTGCATTATCAGAGAACGGGCCAATGGAAGCAGAGTCAAAAGTAGAGGAAATCTTGCTGGTCTGTAGAGGTCTGGAGTTAGAAAAGGCTGACAAAAACAGACAAGCTGCAAATATAGAATTACAGAATATCCTGGGTTGTAAGCGACCCACAAAAAATCAAGTCCAGCTCCTGATCTTGCACAGGACAATCACAAGAATCACATCAGGTGCCCGAGAGCATTGTCCAAATGCTCTTTGAACTCTGTCAGTCTTGGTGCTGTGACCACTTGCCTGGGGATCCTGTTTCTGTGTCTGGCCACTATCTGGATGAAGAACCTTTTCCTAATATCCAACCTAAACCTCCCTTGATGCAGTTTCACATTGCTCAGAGCAGAATGAAAATGTTAGAATGAAGACATGAAAGTTAAAACTGCATCTGACAAGCTAATAGGGGAGGGAACTGGAAAAGAGAAAGCCAAAAAAATCATCGAAAAGGAAATGAGTCTGACCAAAAAACTGCATGGCACAGAAAATAAATGCTGCTAACGGGATGTGGGAAAATGCACAGACCCAAATAACAACCAGTGCTGGAAAACTCAAAAAGTTTGAACACTTTCAGGAGATTGCAGCCAAGAGTGGCTGGCACAAAGCAGAACATCCAATGAGTAGTACAGCACACCAGTACAGGGAAAAGATGTCAGCCACGAGGAGGTGTGATGCACAGTATACAGAGCATCAGTCTGAAAAATCTAACACACAGGAATGGTCTTTAAATGGTAACTGATGGAAACTGTGCTGCTGATAATGCTAAAAACAATATTTAGCTTAGTTGGTCGGCAAATGGTGCGAATTATGCCAAAGTTGTGGGTTTGATCCCCTCAGGGCCCATTCACTTCAGACTTGGACTCGATGAGCCTTGTGGGTCCCTTCCAATTCAGAATATTCTGTGATTCTGAAATAAATGCTGGTGCAGTTAATAGGCAAAATCCTATGGTGGGGAAAATGATGCTCAGGTTAGTGGTGCATGTGAAAATACTTAAAGAAAGTCTGTAAGGAAACATAAGTGTATAGGGGAAGTGTGTCAGTCACACAGGCATATGGTGGGATAGTTCTATTACAAGACTGAAAATTAAACTTGAAATGCAGTATCTTAAATCAGTTATATGTCACAGCAATAAAGAGACAATAGGTGGGTTAATAAGTGTACCCTGGTTTGGAGTGTAAGTACCCTAAAACAAACACAAAGGCTCCTTGGAACTGTCCTTATAACCGGTTGGGAAAATCATCCTCAAACCAGCAAATTCTGCTTTTCAAATCCATTGGCAGTAATTTATGCATCCACAAAGGTTTTACAATAATGAAAGCGAATGCAGGGGGAAGATGAACTTCTCAGTAATGCTGGAACTTAGTTATTATAAATAATTAACCTAATTAAAAAGTGATTAATTCAGTGTTTATGTTAATTCAAATTATCATAATCAAAATACAGAAGGATCCTATTAAACAGGTGCCCTCACTGTTAGTAGGAGGATAAGAGAATATCTTATTCAGATTGTTTCCTAATCTAAGGACACTAAATAGGTGTGTTGAACAGAAACATTTTATCTCCCAGCAGACAGGCAGGGGAGAAGAGATGATTCCCAAAACATGAAGTGTAAGAGTGGCTGGCCAGAGAGTGTCTGCTCCTTTAGGGGTATCTGGTCAAGAAAATTTTTTAATTCAAGAAAGGAAGAGAAGGAGAAAGTCATAAATTAGAATGTCAAGGACACAAACCTGACCAACAAAAAAGGATGGCAGTGATGGGAAGCAAACCTGGACATTCACACTAATTGATCAAGGCATGTGGAAATATGAGGAGGCTTATTGCAGCAAGGTTACCTCATCCAGGACCTTGTCAATTGGGAAATTAAGGGAAAAGGAGGAAATCAGAAACTAAATTTTCCAAGACACGCAGACCTGAGAAGCGGATCTTGTCACTGGCAGTAACTGATGGGCCATCAAAAACCACAGACTGCACTTGCTGGGAGAGCAATCTGGACCTTGCAGGTGATCGGATGGTAAACGGGGGGACATGAACTGGGAGGGCTGAGGGACTGATAGAGCTGGGGAGATGCATGAGGGGCTGTGCAGGGGCAGAGAGAGGAACAACCAAATAGGGGGTAGACACACAAGGGTATAAAAGGGGCTGGTAAATCAGAGCTGGCTGAGCATTTGTTTGGCCGAGCCCTGCACCTGCCCACCGTGGTTTGTCCTATCATTTTACATCTTCTAATAAACCTTTTCATAGAATCATGGGATGGCTTGGGTTGGAAGGAACGTGAAATCCCATCTCATTCCAAGCCCCTGCCATGGGCAGGACGCTTTCCACTGGACCAGGTTGCTCCAAGCCCCATCCAATGTGGCCTTGAGCACTTCCAGAGATGGGGCAGCCACAGCTTCTCTGGGCATTCTGCTCCAGTGCTTCACTACATGCACAGTTAAGAATTTCCTCCATATATCTAATTTAACCAGGACCTGCTCTGCAGCAGCTGGAGGAGACAGCACTGCATATAACATCACTGAACACGGAGAAAGACTTTTTTATAATTCTCAGACTAGGAGATTGGCCAACTTCACTAACAGAAGGTACTTAAGGCTACACTATTTTAATGCTTGATACAGGAATACTGACAGATTAAAATGTGATTTGGATTTTTTTTCCAAAAGCAAGAGAAAGTAATTTTTTTTAAGTGACTGAGGTCCTTAAAGTAGGCACAATGTGTAGTAGTTCTGTTATGGAAAAAATTAGTCATATTATTAGGGGAAAAAGACCTAAAAAAACCACACTTTTCAGGCTTTAAGAATTGGAGCTTTGGTTAATCAGAAAAAAAAAGCAAATTTAAAGACAAGAAAATTGTATATACGGAAGAAGACAACATGTCCCAGCTTTGTCACAGAAAAAGATAATTCATAGGGATTTATGGACATAATGAACTCTAGAGGACAAACAAATATCAAGGCTTTTTCTAAGAGGAACAGAACAAGGCCAAAGCAGCACGATTGTACTGTAAACCTTAGCAAGTGTTTTCAAAACCTTAATTTTAATAGAAAAAGTCACTGTCCTGAGAACTCTTGATATTAGATTGAGTAGCCAACAGATGTTTCAAAAGGTGGCTTTGGGCTATCCCAAAAAAATATGACACATGCTTTTAGGGGACCAGAAAAAATCTAGAAGGTAGTCATACAAAAAAACCCCAATTTATTCACCAGTGGGAGAGAATTCTGGCCAAAGCTATTGCAAAAATAGCATTGACTCTTTCATTTCCCCAAATGCAGTTGTAAATCTGATTTGCTATATCAGAGAATGCAACTGATAGCAGGCACTTCCACAAGCATCTGATGAGTTTGCAACTGGAAAAATAATTCAGAGAGTAACTTGATGTATGTAAATGTGATTTAAAAGAATTTTCCAATTTCAGAAAAAAACAAACATGGAATACATTTGCAAAGGCCACAGCAAAGTACAAGACACTGAGGCAAGTCATTCAGGCAATTGACACTGCATGGCTTGGGAGTTGCACGGCAAATTCATATTAGCAATTCAAATTGGAGCTTTCCTATCCAATGATATCCTGTTTGAACACAGCAGAGTACAAAAATGGACATATTTCAGAGCATACAGGAACACTGCATTGGCACACAAGACTGCAGAAGCAGAACAAAAAGTTCCTTATGCTAGTTAAATAAAGACAGATCAGGGAACTGCAAATGCATGATCTTGTCAAAATAGGTTATCCCTGCTGACACACCAAGCAATGTTGGAATGTGCCCTGTACCTCCAATTATACCTCCTGAAACACAGACAGAATGGTTTAACAAGTGATCAGACAATATAGAAAGTTTCTAAAAGACATATTGACTGCAATTAAAGCAGTGAATGTAATAGAGAATGTGTTTTATAAGCAGCCTGAGGAATGTTTGTGTTTGGATTAATTTTCTGCAGGGAAAAGAAAAATGTAAAGACCGCAGTGCTGCATCTCCAAGAGTTGACCAGCCAGTGCTGCTCTGAGCAGAGCCAGAAAGAGACTCCAAAAGCTGCCTCAGGCACTCTCCTCATACAGTACAGCTCTAACAAACCATCTATACTATCTCCTGTTCAAAACATCTTAATTAAAAATTTCAAACATGTGAGGCAAGGAGATGAGATCTAGGGACAGGCAGCAGGACACAATCAATCCCAAATCTCTGGCTGCCCAGGGACACACAGGACCATTTCCACTATCATGGGCTCAGGAAGAAAACCCTGGCTCAATCCTTTGTCTTGTGACAAAGTATAGAGTCAGAGAATCTTGGAATGGTTTGGGTTGGAAGGGGCCATAAAGATCATCCAATTCCAAACTTGTGCCATAGGCAGGGACACCTTCCACTATCCCAGGCTGCTCAGAGCCCCATCCAGCCTGCCCTGGAACACTTCCAGGGATGGGCCATGCACAACCCCTCTGGGAATAAGTAGGTGGGAAGAAAATGAGACCTTCTTTCCACAGGAAAGGACCCCTTTAGGCTACCTGATGGATGTCAGTAAAGCCACACTAGGGTTGGAAAGTGCTTGCTGTGGAGCTGGTGAGAGCTGGTACCATTTCAGACACGACAGCATCACAGAGCAGTACTGAGGAGAGTTCCAGGAGGTCACCTTCCCCTCTCCACAGTGTTCCTTTAAACCCAAAGACCAAGCCCTTCCAAATCTTCAGAGGCTCCTTCACAGGACTGGTTTCCACATCACAGAGGAAAAAAAAAATCTCCTCTTTCTGATGCAGCACTGAAGTGGAAGCAGGCAGAGAGAGGAGCCAGCTTTCCAGCTGGGAGTCTGCCACGTTCCTCTGCGCTCCTCAGTTCCATGACTCACCACTGAGACAGTGGGAGCACAATGCACCAGGAGGTTAAAATGTCCTCAAAAATGCACAACAGCAGCAGCAAAATGAACTCACAGAGAACTTAACAGCTGTGGCCCTGTTTTAACAGAAAGGGTACTTATCTCAGTGGATTCTAAGAAGTTCCTAGAGAGCCTAACCACCATCCTTTTCCAGTTGAGATCCTTCCCCAGTGTGTGCTGCCAAGTCCCTTCTCCACTGTCATTTTAAAATGCTTCAGTGATGAACCCCACTTTCCTTGAAGCAATCCTCCTTATTCCAACTATTTTCCCCTTTGACATCCTGAGTTGTAAGAGCTCCACTTCTGCAAAACATCTCTTGGACAATCCTAGTAACACTCAGAGACTGCAGTTTATTATCAGCATAAATTTTTAAGGAAATTAGATGCAAGTACTGACCAATTTCTTGAGCACTTACACTTTAATTTTACTTACATCCTGGCCAGGAGGCCCCTGTGGTCCAGGGATCCCAGGCACACCACGGGGACCCTGAGAGGAGAGAACAGACAAACCCAGTAATGTGAGCAGTATTTATGAGGTGCTTCTTAGCTGAAGAGAAGAAATCCTTAACCTAATAGTAATTGGTGGAAAAAATTAACCAGCACCTACACAACTATGAGAGAGTTTAAGAATAAATATAATTACAGCTCACACTGCACTATCCTGGTATCAGTCAATTCTGTGCCTCAAGGGACTTCATGTGCATCACTAAAGTCAATCCTCCCATGCACTGATTGGAGAGAAATAATGACTCTTTACAGGAGATGGGTTTTTGAACAGAGAGAAAATATGACTGAGCACAGGACAGTAGAGGAGAAAAGAAGGTCCATCTCTGTGACCGTCATATTTTCTGAAATATCCCCTTGCCCAGGATTCTTCTCCTGGGAAGCTGAGAAGCCTCAGAGAAAAAGGAAAAACAATAATGATCTCATTTTGCTTCTCCTGTGTTTTGCTGCTTTGGAATGTGGTTTGGAGATTGTTTATCCAACAAACAGCTGGTTGTTTGATTGGTTTCATGTGAATTGTTTTTACTTAATGACCAATCACCATCTGGCTGTGGCGGGACTCTGGAAGAGATCATGAGTTGCTCATTAGTATCTTGTTAAGCCTTCTGTATGTATCCTTTCTCTATTCTTTAGTATAGTTTTAGTATAGCATTATTTAATATAATATAAGTACATACAATTATAAATTAGCCTTCTAAGAACATGGAATCAGATTCATAATTTCCTTCCTGCCACAGGGGACTCTGAAAATAGCACACATCTCCTCAGTTCCAGGCTATCACACTGCTAGGACTGGCTGTTGTGCTGGAAATTCAAGCCAGTGTCTACTGAGACCATGGTACACAGTTTGTGCCACACCAATGGATTGCATCCTTGAAAAACTGAATGTTGAGGGACTAAAGTGTGTGTTTGGTGAATACTGAAATCTGTAAGATTTAAGTAAGAAAAATGTTCTAAAATGGTTTCTTTTAAACCTTTGAGGCCTTGGCTATAAGAAATATGCTTTGAATTATGTGCCTTAAAATAATTTTTTTGAAAGAAGGGTGAAGCAAGTCACTCATTATTTCTCTTTTAGGACTACTGACACGTAAGGAAACATTTCCACCAGGCTAAGGCTCTTGATCAACTCTTTCTCACAACTCAGTATAGCAGACAAGTACCTGGTAATACACAGAAGTTCTGTGGATGAGCCACTCTGTGACCATTCCTTGAGCAAAACCAAAGCAATTACATCTGCCCTCATGAAATGACTGGCAAAAAACATAATTAATTAGTGTGGCTGTCCCCTCCCCAGAGAATTTGGGTATAGCTAGAAAGACATACTGTACCAGTGACCCTTTGTCTCCTGGGGGTCCTGCAGGGCCCTACAAACAGAAAAGACACAGCAATCAAAACACTTTAAATTCTCATTTAGCAGGGTGGGTCCTGCATTAAGGCATTATTCTCTGCTCTGGACTGTGTGCTGCACTCATGAGTGTGGATGGGTATGCACTGTGCCCATGGACAATCCACACTCCTGGCTGGGTCTGGAGACACAGAACCACAGCATCCACACATCCCTTGGGACAACTGAAGACCACTACATTCAGCTACCTCACACACAAGCAAAAACATCCCACAGAAATTCTGTACTCTTTAATTTAGGTCAAAGCAGGGGGAGGGCAGTGAGCTTGTGCATGCTGTTTGTTTGGGGATGCAATTTAATATGTGCAGCTGGGTAGAGGCAGCCCCTGGCAGGTACCCACTTCTATAGGAACACCACAGAAGTGATGCAGTGCCATATCCATCATTGGTGACTCAATCTGGTATTCCAAACACACCCAAAACAAGGCTTGAATAAATTGGCTACCACTATAACTCCTGTCTCCTTCTGCTTTCTGTTTCAGGCACAGCAACTCATTAATCCTCACAGTGTCTCCATGAAAGAAGACACCTTAGTGCACGTTAAAGAAATGGCTTAATGCATAATTTAATTAATGCCCACAAGGCAAGACAGGGCAAAATTGAAATCTTTCTACTTATACTGTGCATCCATGCATTAGGCAGCTTCAGCATAAACATGTGAATTCACCCCAGTTGTCCAAGCTGTCCCCTACTCTGTTGGAAATAACACACGCTGCTAATGTTCAAGTTTATGGCTCAGTGTTATGCAAATTGTAACTCAATACTTCAGCAGATAAGGTAAAAAAATCCTCATCTATATATACTTTTTGTGCAGGGAGCAAAGCCTGAGAGAGGTTAAGGGCAGAGGAGGAAGCAGGGTGAGGATTCCAATTAAAAAGAGTTGTTGGCTCTCAGCTCTGAAGCTGAAGTATTATAAACACAATTTTGTCACATTGCTAAAAAGAGTAGAGGCTGAGGTCTTTAATTCAGCGTGTAATATGCACTGAAGCAACTCCACTGATTTTATTCTGGTGGTTTTTTTTGGTTTTTTGTTTTTTTTTTTACTGTGGGATTCAGTCTTTGTGACAGTCTGCTAGATTCAAGGTTATACAGAGCTAGTTTTTTTTTTTCCAATTCCAGTCTTTGCACTGGAGCTGAGGTTATGATGAATCTGTAGTGGAAAAAACCCCATCATAATAGTGGTTTGGTTGTTTTTTTGGTTTTTTTTTCTTTTTTTTTAAGAATCATTTAATAGAGCAAATTAAATAAATAAAACATATCATTTGAGAACAGTGTGGTGTGTAGGTGGCTACACATCCTGACAGTGGGCAAATAATGAAGACACCGAAAAAAACATTCTGGTGTGAGACAAGAAATGTCTGCATTTGGAGTCAAGTCCTTAGTCATTTGTGTTTATGGAGATGAGGATGCTAAATCCCCAATGAAGAACAACTTTGTCATCCTGTGTACATCAGGATGCAGACAAGAACTCATCTAGCCCTGGACTGAATCTAAAAATCTGTAATTAAAGACTATCCACTAGCTAGTGATTTTCAAACAAGCCAGATACTCATTTGTTACTTTAATTTAATTAATGGCTGAACATTGAGAACTGCAAGACCACCACTGTTCCTTAGATAAATCATAGATAAATCTATAGATCCTTAGATAAATCAAAGGACACCCAGGAAACCTGCAGTGATTGGTAACCCTGTGAGGACCATAAAAGCCATGATAAAATCACAGTGGGAAACAGGACCAACCCTGTCTGTTCTAACTCTGATAGAATTCAGCATGGTAAAAGCAAATATTAAGTGGACATACACCTCAGAAAGCCAGATATTTCAACTCATTACCCAGCAATATGACTTATCCTTTCAAGGCAAGTTCCTGTACTAATTGGGACACTTATATCTAGATAAACAGAGCACTAATAACCAAACATTGATGATTGGTCCAGGATCATGGCATGCATGAGGTATTGCAAAAGAATGCAAGGACTCAGATGTCCTCTTGCAATTACAGCCAGAAATAGCATTTGCTTCCTCCTAAATATATTTCACTAGCAAATTCAGTGCATAGCTGGAGGTCTCTGAGCAGGACTACTGCCAGAGCACTGCCAAATCCCCCTCATTTCTAGAGGAGTTGTACATGACAAGTACTGGAGTGATCAAAGCCCAGCAACAGGAAAATCCAAATTTTCCGAGCAGACTCCCATATACACCATGTGACCAACTGATATTCATGAGGGCAGAGCTGGATAAAGTCAAACCTACCAAATATTTGGGGGAAATTATGGGCAGGAGGCCCCTCTTGGAACACAGCAGCTTAAGCAATCTGATTTTGTATTTTGCTATCGGAGTGTATCTATGTCACTGATGTGGGCATGTGTGCCACACTCATCCCTTCCAACAGGGTTCATACAACAGCAGGGTTGTGTCTGTCCAGGACACCAGAGCTGCTGCCTTGGCACAGATCTCCTCTCACATCCACAGCCAGTGTGCCAGGATGATGCACAGAATTCAGGAGTGACAGTCCTGACAAAATTCAGGAGTGACAGCAATCAATCCCAGAGCACTTTTAGCCCTCATAGCAGACATGTGACACGTGAGCCACAAATGGCAGCCTCTGGACTCTTCTGGAATCTACACCTTCAGAAGGCAAAATGTCCCACAGGCTCTCAGCACAGCTGAGCACAGGCAATGCATTTCCAGGTGCCAATGCCTGATTTTCCACCTCATTACAGGTTGCAGCAGGATCTGCTACTTACAGGGGGTCCAGCCAGGCCAATTCCTGGCACGCCTCTGTCTCCTGGCTGTCCAGGGAGGCCAGGAGCTCCCCTCTCACCCTGAAATAAAGGAAAGAGTTAAAAGCTTTGTGCACTGATGAGAAAATGTGCTGAAATGCAAGCAGGTGGCACACCAGAATGTCACATGAGTACATCTGGTCCTGATCCTGCTCACAGAGGGACAGCATGTGGCAGCATGGGGACATGGCACAGTTACTGTCTCATCATGCCATGAAAGTGTCCTTTTCCACCACAAGGGCCCCAGCCCACCTCTGCAGGCTCAGAGTGTTCACATCACATCACAGAACCGAGGGCAAAGACAATCTTTGCACTTGTCTTCATTTATTTTAGTGCACTGCATCAAATTTTCAGCATTTCATAGAATCACCAAGGTTGGAAGAGACCTTCAAGATCAGCTGGTCCAACCACCAGCCCAGCAGCACCTCAATCACCCAAACCATAACCCCAAGAGCCACATCCAGAACCAGGGATTTCAGCAGGGTAGCAGGCACTTTCCTGGGCTTGGGGAAGCATCAAGCACCATAAATCACTTTTTCTGTGCTTCTGTGGTAGAAGGCTAAGGCACAAAAATTGCTGAACATAGATCATTTATCTGGGGAACACAGGATTAGGGAAGTTTTACTGCATCTTAAAATTCTCCTGTCCTTTACCAACATAGGCCTGCTCCCAGAAGCATATGAAATTATTTCGGTAAAATAGAAGTCAACACTTCAACCACTGTCTCTCAAGCACTTTACTAGAAAAGGAGAGCCTTCTCTTCTAAAAAACAGATTTTCAAAGTAAAACTTGAACAGCACAGAAAACAGCTTGACATTGTTCAATGTACACTGCAGACAGAGGGCTAAGAAAGAATTCAGCTGTAAGACTTTAATTTAACATCTGTTTTCTAGTTATAGGGAGAAATCAATAAGACTTTTATGGGTTGCATTGCAGTTGGGAGATTTGGTCTCACATTGGCAGTAGATTTATAACAACCAATCTTATTTATGCTATTTATTATGACATTATTTCTAGCTATATAGAAGCATGATAGAAAAATTGTTACCTGTGGAGTCTGCCCACTCAAAATTAAATCTGCAATATCTCCTATTTTTCCCCTTTCTTGCTTTCTTCTTAAGCTAATCTTTTACTACAAAGAAATAATACTGCAAGGCCAGTGAGGAAAAATGCATTCTGATTACTTCAAACACTCCATACATCCCTTATCAGTTATTTTACTCAGAAAGATAATTTTAATACAAAAATTTCAATAGTATTTTCCCACATACAATTAAGACTTTTATCATCTTCTGTTGCTGTTGAATAGAATACTTAATGAGATTTCTTTTAGTGTTTTTTTCTGACTTTTATATTAATTCTCAGTCTATTAGTGTGTGTCTGTGTGGGTGTAGGTCTGTGTTCTGAACTGTCAAAGATATCTAGAAAAGACTACAATGCATTTGTTCAAACTGTATCAAAAATAAAAAAAATCACAGCAGTTTGCTTATTTCAAAAATATGGGATGTAGATGGATTGGGTCTCATACTCCTATAATCCTGTTTTTATCATTTACAGAATCTGTTTCAACATCAGATTCTTCTTCCAGTCCACATCAGAAAGTGGTCATTTTGAAGAGGACAATTTCTGAAATGTCTGATTAAATGTTCAAGCACAATCCAGATCCTGCCAAAATCAAAGATTTTTGCTGTTTTATTCCTTTCTCTCTTTTCTGTGTGCTTATAAGGGAATAAACATTACTTTCAGCAGAAGTTAGTGTCATCAACCTCTTCAACTAGCCAGTCTTTCTCTCAATACAGGAGGGGAAACCAGGACTACCTGGTTCTACTGCCAAATAATTAATGTCCTCCTTGAAGAGAGATGATGGGAATGAGGGCTAGGGAAAAGTTCTCTTTGAGGGCTGACAGGTGGTCCTGAGAGCAGGTCATCCCTGAACCATGCAGTGTCTCCCTGGTTGTGTGGATTAAAGGGTCCCAGTCCCAGTTTCTCTGAAAAAATGTTCACCGAGACCTCCATCTGCGCTGAATCTTATAGTGCTGGAAGGTGTTGTTAATGTGGAAAGTGAACACAGCTAATTCATAGCTGAGTATTTACATCCACAGAGATGTTGGAATAATAAAGAAAGGAATCCTCTAGAAGGCTAGAAGTGCATTTTTGAGTCAGAGCTTTGCAAACTCCATTTTCCAGTGGAAAACAGACCATATTTGCACCATGTTCTTTTCTCCAGTTCGAGTGATTAAGATGAGCAGTCCATAATGAAGTCCATCCTCACCTTATGTCCAAAGGGTCCTGGCAAGCCTGGTGGTCCTCTTTCCCCCTAAAGTGACAAAGGCAAACCAAGAAAACAGTCACCATCCAGCCAAACAAGAACCTGGACTTTACTATAGTCAAGGCAGCAATTCTCCCATCACTGCCCTCCTGAGCTCACACTGTCCTGGCAATATTTTACTAACAACACGTAACCAAACTAAACAATATGCTAATTGGGCAAGAATTAAAAGCTTTTAGGGAACTTCCATCAAGCTAATCATTTTTGTACTAGTCACAAGGACAATGGTTACTCCTTGTGGAGGTCTCTGTTTTCAATGTAAACTTCAGAAATAAATCTTCAGTTCTCGCTACCTTTTTTTTTTAGGCACAGGTGAGATCTGGAGCATTTTCCACAGGCAGGCCTTCCATGGATTCAGGTAAATCCATGCTCTCCTGCAGGAGTCATGCTTGCCTGGGTCATATTGCACTAGTGAAGCACAAAGATTGCCAGCAGGACTTACCCTTTCTCCATCTTTACCCTTCCCAGGCAAACCTGGCTCTCCAGGACGCCCTGGCTCACCAGGTGGCCCAGGTAAGCCCACTTTTCCTTCTTTTCCAGGATCACCCTGTAGAAGAGAAGCCATCAGAACTCAAATACTAGACAATTACCACCTCAGATCTTTCATCGGAACTGAAAAACATGGATTTTTTCCTAGCTGTCTCATCTGGATTTCTTTTGGTATCATAGGAAAACCTCATTAATGGGAATTCTTTTCCTTCAGTAATCTCAAGGCAGCTGTAATTTCCATTAAGGAAAGTAAAAGAAGACTTCAAAATGTTTTGGGAAGCAGCTATATGTGGTGGTGTGCCCTTTCCATGGAGCACACCCCAACCTGAACTCATCAAAACTGGTTATCCCTGCTGTGACACTGAGAAATGTTGGAATGAGCCTTGATCCCAACCTGACCTTTGCTTCCCATAACCCTGCCCAAGTGACACCCGGCAGCAGCAGCAGCAGTACTGGATGTCTCTGGTTGTGATGGCTGCTTCTGACTCACAGTGGGTTCTAGGGAGGCAGATAACAACCCTACAGGGGAGGGCTGGTGTCCTGGATTCCCAAGCAAATTGTATTCTATTTGCCATCTGTATGGCAGTTGTCTTCTGTTAAGTGGGCAATTTTCCTTAACTCTTCCACAACTCCTCCCTCTGGGGAGACATCTGCTGATAACAGGCTATTGTCACTGCATGACTGATAAGGACTATGGCATCGCATTGTGAGATGTTCCACCCAGAGGGAGGAGCCAAGCATTCCTACCCGGATATAATCTGGAGATTCTGGAACACCAGCACAGCTTTCTCCACTGGATTTCCCAGAGGAACATCTGCCTCTTCCACTGGATCTTCAGAGGAAGACTACACCCTTCTACAAGATCCCTGCTCCAGCAGAACCACATCATCCACTCCAGGAGGACTGCAGCCACTATTCCAATTGGACTGCTACCAATACATTGACCCACAGGGTGTCAGGTTGTGTTCTGACCCTGTCTGTGTTATTTTCATTTACTGCATTGTTTATTTTATCTTTTTATTTTCTTCCCTAGTAAAGAACTGTTATTCCTGCTCCCATATCTTTTGCCTGAGAGCCCCTTAATTTAAAATTTATAGCAATTTGGAGGGAGGGGGTTTACATTCTCCACTTCAGGGGAGGCTCCTGCCTTCCTTAGCAGACACC
>NW_005054583.1:531409-532963 GCF_000277835.1 Geospiza fortis
TTTACTGCATTGTTTATTTTATCTTTTTATTTTCTTCCCTAGTAAAGAACTGTTATTCCTGCTCCCATATCTTTTGCCTGAGAGCCCCTTAATTTAAAATTTATAGCAATTTGGAGGGAGGGGGTTTACATTCTCCACTTCAGGGGAGGCTCCTGCCTTCCTTAGCAGACACCCTGTCTTTCAAACCCAAGACAGATGGCTTGGGCAATGTGCTCACCTAACCACAGTGCTGGTCAACATCTTCACAAATTTGGGAGAAATTTGTAGCCAGCATGAAAACATGAGGCAACCATCTTACCCCAAGAACAGTGCATAGGCCAGGGCCTGCAGTGGGCTGCATGTCCAGATCTCCCCTTGAGCATGGATGCCTCTCAAGGTAATCCCTCAAATTTTCACCTTATCACATCAGATACTCAGCAAACAAAATGCGAATAAATGTATTTGAAACTTTGAAATCTTAGCTAAGTGTTAGAAAGGATTGGTTGCACACATATAATGCTTTAGACAAAATATTGATCAAATTTGGGACTAACTTTGGATGCAGCCACACCTAAATTCCACTCCGAGACGGAGTTCAGAACACAAAGGGATCCCTTCTGAAGCTCATGTCTCAATGAAAGGGTCTCCCTGACAGTTTTGTCTCTCCCTGTCATCAATGCAGTAAATAATCAAGTGTACCTTGCATTGAATCTTGTTAAACCACTATGGCATTTACCATTGAACTTTATTAACTTGGTGTATTACATCAATAAAATATACTGCTCTCCTTACTTGTGGGTGAAGTGCATCACTCTTTCTGCAACACTGAATGAGAGAGCCCTCGGTCCTCACATGACCTGAGGCAGAGCTCAGTAACTTGGAAGAAGATTTTACTGAAGAAGATGAGATTCATTCCCTTTTAAGCCCCAAATGCATGGATATAGATAATCATGTTTCTGATTAATCATTCCTACTCCAGAAAATAAAGATCAGGACCCCAGATGGGGTGAGCATGCTGGGCACTCTGGGGTGCATGACCAAACACAAGCCCCTGACTTTAGAAAGCTCACGAAAGGGGACAGAAAGCCAGTTTTTCTTCCAGTTTTGGATTTACAGTGATGAATAGGAGTTTCTTAAAACACCAAATGCCCACTCTTGTCAGGTAATGAAGACCACAATTGTGTAGCAGTGACTTTACTATATCCAGTCATATCTCAGTGGTTTATTAGGTAAATTTTAAAGTTGCACCTGGGTGAAAACCTTACAGCACATGTAATAGAGGAGTTCAGACAAGATGAATTTATGAACCCATGTGTCTTTACCATCCACGAACCTATGAAATAATTTCCCAGTTCAGAGAGTATCTGTCCCTATTACTTAAAATGCTCAAGAAAAAAAAAAAAAAAGAAACAAACCTGTCACAGACATTTCTTTTATGAAAAATCCTCTCTTAGGATTTTCCTCCTGAAGCTGAGAAATTCAGCAACCAGACATAAACAATAAGTTATCTGCTGCTGTAGAATGTAACAGGTCTGCCTGGATTGGCCCAGTTTAGATGTTTAGAGTTGGTGACCA
>NW_005054583.1:533053-575906 GCF_000277835.1 Geospiza fortis
CTTTTCTTTTCTTTTTAGTATAGTATAATATATATATATATATCATAACATAATAAATCAAGCCTTCTGATCATGGAGCCCATCTCGTCTCTTCCTTCACCCCGAAAACCTTGTGTCCAACCGACGACACAAACCCATCAAAGATCCAACTCACCTTTTCCCCTTTTTCTCCTGCCTTTCCTGGGAGTCCAGGGCCTCCAGGCACACCCTGGAGAGAAAAGAACTTTAAAGCTTAGAAGTTTTTTTGTAGGCAGTATTGGATTTTAAACAAAGGGGCAGACCTGTGGGTTCAGTGTAGTTTATCTCAAGGATCAGTATCAGCTCTACATTTCCCAGTACAGATAATCTGTAATCCAGAGAATACTACAGAAGATGTATAACAGTTCCTTAAAGGAGGAATATCTTTTTCAATACAAAAAATAGCTGAACAGAAAAAGCAGAAACTGAGCTTATACCAGATTTGTGCATTGTACCAGTAACTATTTCTTTTGTTTTGTGAAATTCTCAGTAGCTCCTAATATGCTACCAACAACCCCCAATCACCACTTCTGTATCAGAGAAGCCAAAAGCCTCCCAACACTGGGAAATGTAGCTGTGTTCATTTCTTCCTCTATTTCAGTTTTCAATCCTTTTAACATCTTGGCAGGTCTCAAAGGACTCTGTGTCAAAATATAGATGATTTAGAGCTCTAAATTAAGTACTGTAACTTCCTAACCCACCAAAACATATCTTAGAATGGTACTCCATTTTAAGATGTGAAATCATGTCTTGGCACCATTAAGATTGGATTGACCTCAGAATGGATGTGATAATTATTTTCCTTTCTGCACCAGTAAAAATTATTTCCAATTTCCAACTATATTGGCTTTTATAGGTAATATATTGGTATTACTGGTATAGAAGTTTGCTTAATGGAATATGAAATTGAAAAGTTCTTAATTTTCAATATCACCTTTCAGTTTGAAATTAAATCACTACATTAATACAATTAAATCAAATGTATCTTAACAATTAGTTGAAGGGCAATTTAAGTTTTCTTGGATTGCCCAGGTAATAAACTCTGGTTCTAAGAGCGCTATGGTCTAACCCCTGTGCCTGAATACATCATATTCTGAGGTCTAAATGCTGTTTTTCACCTACTCCAGTCTAAGCCCAGTGAAACCCCAGGAACTAGAACAAAAATTACCCTAGTGGAGCTGGGAGTAGAGTTAATCCAAAGATTTTTTTAGCAAATATGAATAATTTTGTCATGCACAAATTAATAGTGGTGATGAGCCCCCAGGTAAGGGGACACTGCATTGATTTCAAGGGTCTTTAGGCTCAAATGCCCACATGCTTCCATAACAAAAGTGGGAGCCTACTATGCTATTTTTATACCAAGAAGTCTTGTTTACAAAAGGAGAGGACAAATGAAAAAAGGCAAAGAAAACAAAAATAAAGACACAATAAACACTTAATTTTTTCTCTTGAAGAGTTGGCAGCAAAAATTGCTTGTAACAATTTAGTGAAGAATGAAGCAGCTCTGCTCCTCCCCTTGACAAAATGAATATGGGAAGATAGTTAATGGATACACCATTCCCAGGTGCCTCCAGATCTTTCAATTCAGCCATAAGAAACAAGTTTAATGAAACACAACCTTTTGAACTTCATAGTAATCCCCATGGAAGGGAAAACTAAACAGATTAAATAAAGAAATCAGGGCACAGATGGGAAAACAAATACACTGGTGCATACTTACCACATTTCCTGGCAAGCCTCTTGGACCTGGGGGCCCTGCTGGTCCACTCAAACCCTGTTTCAAGAAAAATTAAGTGTGTGTGTGTGTGTGTGCATATCACAATTTGTATCACTTGTATCACCATAGGAACAAGATGTGCCAAGTGAGATTGGATTTCATGTCAGACAAGGTGTTGTACATCAAGAAGGCAAAAAATAGCACATTTGTTTGAAACTTTTTAGTGTAAAGAGTAATGAAACAATACAAAATGGATGAAGGATCTCTTTGGGAGCTTAAAGCTACCTTCTATCAAAAGAAATTCTAAATCTAGCTCAGATACAGGAAGGAAAGTCTGGGCCAGAAACATCAGAAGAACAGAGTAAAGAATGTTGATTTATCATTAAAAAAAATGTAGGCCAACAAAATATGCTTTGTTGACAATTCTACCTTTCTCTGCTGTAGGGAACAAAACCTGAAAACATTCTTTTGCTCTAAACAGGTGAAATAGCCTAAACCATCCAGAGTGTAGAGTTTTGAATTGCAGGTCTTCATCTGTTTGCAAGAAAAAGATCTGTAGCATGAAAAAGCCCAGATGTGTCCCCAAAATTTCATGGGAGACATTAGAGGACACATATTTGGGGATTTATGTCCCCATAGAAATGTATGTTTGAGGTTATCAGGCTATATTTAGAGGTTTCATGGAATCATAGATTTGGGTTGGAAGGGACCTTAAACATTATGTGGTTCCAAACCCTCTGTCATAAAGAGGGACACCTTCTACTAGATCAGCTGGTGCTGGGCAACGTGTGCCAGTGCTTCATCCCCTTCAAAGGAAATAATTTCCTCCTAATACTAATCTAAACCTACTCTCAATTTGAAGCCATTCCTCCTTGTCCTATCACTCCATGCCCTTGCAGGAAGTCCCTCTTAAACTCTGTCGTATTTCCTCTTTAGGCACTGAAAGGGGCTCTAAGATCTCCTTGGAGCCTTCTCTTCTCCAGGCTGAACAATCCCAATCCTCTCAGCCTTTGCTCATAGCAGAGGTTTAAAGGTTTCTTAATTTCTGTGTTATTTACAGTCACTGGTCTGTGAGCCAATAGAAATATGGAACAGCAGAAGGCTGTGAAATGATGGCAAGAAAAAAGAAGGTGCCTGCAAATATCTGCCTTTCCATATCATAAACATCCTCTGAGCCACCAGGTTATACAAAGAAATAAAACCAAGGAATGAGTTTTCATGGAATAGTTTTTGCCTTTTTTTTTCTTCCTCTCCAAAATACTAAGGAGTCCCTTCAACCAAGAGTGAAAGACTCCTGAAAATAAGCAGTTTAGGTTTAGGGTCAAAGCACTCCTTAGGGACAATGTCTAAGCAGAAGCCAAGAAAGTAAACCATGAACACAAAGGCGAAGGAAGAAATTTCAGCGCTCTAGGGTGCATGATTTGGATTTCCTACTCCTTCCTTCTCTTAATCAGTCATTCCCTCTCTCAATCATTATTTCAAACAGTTTTTCAGTGTTTCTTCTTCTTGGCTTGCAAAGAAAGTCTGTAGCCTTTTATTCTGTTGCAAAGGTCTTATGTGCTCTCACAATAACAAAACTGGACTGGAATCCTTTGTTGTTCCTAAGCACACTGACAGACAAGAGCAGCACTCCCTACAACAAATGACTCAAAGAGGAGTGTGGGATGAGTCTTCTGGATGAACCAGCATTAAAAAAAAAAAACCCAGCAGAATTGACAGTGAAGCCTAAAAGCACCCATGATGAAAAACCAATTGCTGCTGCTGAGCAGTGAGCTCCCTGCTCTAGCTGGCTGCCTGAGCTGGGCTGACATTGCAGTGCAGTCACACTCACTCACAAAAGGGTGTTTTGTTAGGCAGGGAGAGATTTGAGCAGGAAAAGATGCACAACCTTGAGCTGGGCTGAATGGGGCATTGATCTGTTTGGTGCAGATGGTCCTGTTTGCCCACAAACAGCCTCTTCCAGCTGTGGATGAGGATGTGCTGTGTGATCAAGCAGCCTGGGACTGCAAATCCACAAGATGTTGATGTCCGTGTCCCTTCAGGTGTGTCACTGCCAGGGGAAAATGCTGCAACGGAAGCAGTTACTCACAGTCTCTCCAGGGGCTCCAGCCTCTCCTCGGGCTCCTTTCTCCCCCTTTGCACCCTGTGCAGAAAGGAGAGATACCAGCACATTAGACATGGAAGGAGACCTCCTGCCAGACAAAAAGGCTTCAAGATGCCTGAATGTGTACTAGGAATTGGTTTTGTTAACCAATTCACAGAGGAGTTAATGGCTGAGGAAATAGTTCCCAGTTCTCTATGCAGCCAGAAAGGGAACTATAAAAATAAAACCCTGAGACTTCAGAAGAGTTACTAATGACTGTTCATCTCAGATACTGTTTCTCAGCAAAGGATGCTGAAACCTGCAGGTCTTCATCTGGGTGAAACTCCTTCCTCTCCTCAGGCCTACCAACTACTTAACTTCCAGCTGAACTTTGATTGTCTCCCTTCACAGAAGACTCACCCACAGCTCTGAAATATAAACATCAGTCATCTAGAAATGATAATAAGAGATCCCCATGCAGAGGGTTTGTCCTAATCCTACATATCAGAGAACGCTTTCTGAAGAACTTTTGCAGGACAAAGTCTACTCACTGAACTGTCCCCCATTTAGCAGATATTAGCTAAAAGTTGCATGGCATTACAGTGTTTTTTTCTTGGGTTTTGGGGGGTGTGGTTTTGTTTGGTTTGAAGTTTTTTGTTTGTTTTGTTTTGTTTTTTTGAATGCTCAGACTGCTGCTGACACGCTCAGACACCTGTTTAAGGTGTTGATGCCCAAGTATTGCTGATTATATAGGGTGGGCACAGCATATATGATGGCAGAGTGAACACACACCCATGTTGAATGGAAATACCTCAGTGTTGATGGGAAATAGTTTTGTGTGACACAATAAATTTTCTGAAAAATTTTATGGTTGAGTCCACAGAACCATTTCACATGAGCCATTGCTCTTTCCAGGTCAGATGAGCTAGGGTTGAATCTGACTGCTCTGCAATGTTTTGGAAATGTGATTTATCTGCAAGACCTGTGGTTTGGTAGCAGCAGTACAAGATGCCCTCTTGAAGGACCATGAAGCTGGGAGTAGTCTCTCAGACAATACACCATGCTACACACATAATGTACTGTGAGCTGATTTTCCTCCTGTTGTCCTGCAGTCCAACAGAAGAAAAAACCTCTACAGAACTCCCTGAACCTATGACAGTAGGTTCAAAAAAAGACAAAAAATGAAATGGGCTGCTGGTGTGTACAGGAAGGATTATTTACAGTGATACAGACCTTGAGGGCAATCCACTCTAGTCATGTCAAGGATTTTCTTCAAGGCCCCTCTTACCTGTACTCCTGCAGGTCCTGGCACACCTTGCTCACCTGGGACCCCAGGTAATCCCTGCAAAACAGAGGGAGAGGTAAAGGAACTCTTTCCACTGAGAGAAGGAAGTATGATTTTTACAGAGCCTGTCACTGCACAGGGATCTGTCTCTTCTGGGAGCTCCATCCAGAACAAGAAAGTCCAGAATACAAATACAGTACCCAAATGCACAATTTAGCTGGGCCACATCACTTCAAAATCCCTGCACATAAATTACTGCCAGCCAAGCTCTGCCTAGCAAATCCCATAGTCCTCTTTTCAGCTACTAAGGCCCAGAACTACAGATTAGGTGCTTAAACTCCAGTAGTCATGCAGCCTCCTCTACAGGCAGTACAAAGATAAGCACCACTGTGGCTATTTCTGATGAGAGAAGCATCCCAGCTACAGAAGGAGCATGTCCCACCTTCTCCCCTCCAAAACTGACCACTCTCATGTCCTCTCTTGAAGTACTTACAGGTTCTCCAGTCATTCCTCGATCTCCTTTGTCCCCTTTTGGTCCAGGTTCACCCTGATATAAAGCAGTAAGACAAAGAGAGAAAAAAAAGCTATTTCCAGGGCTGGAACTCACACTAGTCCTGTTAGTAAGTGGGCTCTTTCTATCAGTTACCCATTTCTGACACAAAGTAGCTTCTTCAAAGGACCTTGAGGTCAATGAGTCAACATTGAATGCCACACTAAGACATGGAGATCACTGTCCAGACTTCTTGGTCTGTTCTGATACTAACTGAAAAAATATCCAGCTTAAAAGGAGAATATTTTACCCACATGTAGAAGAGTGGCTAAGACTATACCCAAAATAAAAAAAAATAATCTCTAATGTTTTAAAAGGCCATATGATGTGAACAATAGCAAAAGCACCAGTGCCACTGCACTACCTCTCAGTAGGAGCACAGCCCTGACGTCATCCTACAGTGGCTCCAGATACAGGTCCCTATTCCACCTATAAAAGAGAAGTGTTCAGTGATCATCTGGAGCATTTCCAGAGGTGAGCACTACACAGCAATTCCTGATCTCTAGTTCTATTAAAATCTCCATACATCCATGCAGCTTCTTCTCCCTCCTGCAATGTCAGTACATTTTTTCATGCACCACCATCACTGCCTAATAAGATTAATTTATTCCTGTACTTCCTCCTCACAGTAAATTGAATATGCATTCAGACAGAAGTTCATCAGCTTTGTCCTGTGGTCTAGAGCAATAATCAATAAATCCATATGTCTGCTTTTTATAAATTGAAAAGGAAAGCACACAATTATGGAACGAGCTGGAATAAAGCAGGCACTATGCCAATACTCACTTCTGTACATTGTTATGAACGTATGTATTCAGGCAACAGCAATCATTACTTATTCATTATTTATCATACCAAGTGTTTCAATTATGCAATCAAGGAAGAGTAAGAACATCAGTGATTTAAGCTACACACACAAGCAAGGAATAGTGATCAACCAAAATGCAGAGCCAGACAAATCAGCTTGAATTTTATTTACGTCTGCTATTTGCCAATCATTTCTGCAACACCTGGGAATTCACAGGCCATTTTCAAATGATTCTCTAACAGATAAAATAAGTGTAGCTGCATAAATATTACTTATGATTGTATTAATTATGCATTATGAATAACTATTGTAATCTGTGGTAAATAATGGGAGGAATTTTACTCTACAAACAGCATCCCATTAGATCGACTTTTAACCAGGCAGTCCCTAATGCCATCTAGTGTCCTTCAGAAAAACATCAGGATCACCTAAAGCAGCTCAAGCAAAGAGGCTAAAGCTGCAAACTCGTATCTTTGTGCTTGGAAGCTGTTTCGTGTAATGACATTTCAAATTCTGAAACTCTTTTGAGAGAGCACAATGACAAAGCACAGACACAGGTCAGTACATTAGTAGGCAGGGATGCTGTTACTGAGTGGGAATAAGGATGTACATTACCAGGGAAAACAAAATTGCAAAGCAAAGTAACACAATAGGTAAATGAGGAAAGTTTTTAAGATCTTCCTTTCTTCCACTTTTTCCTTGATACTTAACTTGCACAGCAGTGCAAAATCTAACAGCCCCAGACGTGGGCAGAGGAAGGATTTCTTCCCAGATTCATACAATGGTTTGGGGAGAAAGGGACCTTAAAATCATCTCATTCCAACCCCTCTGCCATTGGAAAGGCATTTGAAGCCCCATCCAACCTGGCCTTGAACACTTCCAGGGATGGGGCACCCACAGTTTCTCTGGAAAACCTGTACCAGGGTCTCAGTACTCTCACAGTAAAGAACTTCTTCCAAATACCTAACCTAATCCTGCCATCTGACAGTTTAAAGCCTCTGATCATCTTTGTGGCCTTCTCTGGCTTTGCTCCAAGAGATCCAAGATCTCCTTATTTTGGAAGCTCCAGAGCTGGATGCAGCACTCCAGGAGGGGTCACACCAGAGCAGAGGATTAGAATCACCTCTCTCGACCTGCTGCCCATGGCTGCAGCCCAGGACACAACTGGCTTTTGTTAACACAACCCACCAGAAAATCTGCCTGTGAGTCCTTTCCAGTTTGCCAAATCCATGACTCTGCCAAGCTGTTACCACTGCCTGCTAGTGCTGCCCACTGGCAGCTGCTCTTAATGCATTGCCACCCACTTCTTACCCACACCTGAGTGCACAGAAAACACAGAGTGACAGCTGCCAGCAGCCTGGCCCAGAAGAGGACTTACAGCTCCCATGACCTGCTCTCAGCAGTGTCCTCCTGTAGTCTCAATTATCCCTCAGTAATTCCTGTGCTACTTAAAGGAAATCAAGCGCAGTGGGGGTCCAGCTGTGCCTGGCCACAGTGGGAGACAGAAGGCAAAGTGAGGAGCCACCTCTTTTTTTACTGCTTTTGCCTCTTTCCAGCCATTATACCTGACCACTACTGTGGTTCTCTCGCCCCATCTCCAAGAATATTTCATGATCCTTCCTGACTAGCCTAAATATATAGGAAATAGCTCCCTGGTACAATACAACACACACTCAATGGGAAGCAGTGGCAAGGATTGGTTTTTGGAGAGCACATGACACCTGTCAGCATCCTGCTGGTCCTGCCACCTCTGTAACATTACCCATGACACTCTCCTAAGGCTCATCACCTCCTTCAGACACTTTAATGTACATCCAACTGTTCTTACCTTCTCCTCCCTCACACTGCTACGTGCAGAGCTGTGCTGTGGCAGATGTCACCACAGTCGTCTTGCACAAGGAGAAATCCCAGCAAATGGAACAGCTGACACACTGCAAGCCTTTTATTTCTTACTGTCTTTCAGCTCATTTACCAGAGCAATGTACACAAAGCAAAAGTAAAAATTTTTTCTGTGACTGTAGCACTACAAAGACCATGTAAAATGTCCTTGTTCTGCTTATTTCCTTATAGAGTGTTTATATATGTAAGTATAACCTTTGAGCAAAGGGGAAGAGCAAGCCAAAGAAATCTTGTCTTTTTCTCCTACACATCCTTATTCTACTTCACATCCTTATACTACTTCACATCCTTATTTCCTTCCTCAGCTTCTGAAGAACCTGGCATGTATGTTCTCTTTCTAATGGCACTCCTACAGCCTACCTCTGCCATCCATGAAGCCTCCTGATCTGTAACAAACTTATTCACAGATGATGTTATGTCGTTTATTTCCCACTAGGTGCTAAAAATGGGAGCAAAATCTTCATTTTACACTCGGTTTTAGAGGCTGGGATAGCACACAGCTCTGTCCCAGCCACAGCTGGTTTGACTGCTGATCTTACCAGCACAGCTTTGGACTTCTCATCATAGCTGGTTACAGTGATGAGGATGCCCAGAACCAGATTCAATCTGGGTTCTTTACTGAAAGCATTTAAATAACACAGAAATCCCTAAGGGGTGTGTCTATCAGATACAAGAGGGGATAAGCCAGAGGACATATTTAATAGAGATGTTACTTACAGGAATCCTGGGGTGTGGGGTGAAGAAGGCTGGCTGGAACAGAAATTAGAGTGTTAAAACCAGGATAGCCTATTTTCCTTAAAATGCAACAGTTTACACATACTCCTGTCATTACTGATTGCACATTCCATACATTCCATAAGTAGGTCTATAAAAGAGCAACCCATTGTAACATCTGGCTGTTTGGAAAGAAGCCCACAAATATCTTAAATCTCCCAGAATATTTGAAATATAAACTCAAGACTATCTTGAGTGTCCTACCATGATGAAAAAACAATCAATCTTCAAATTTTATAGCAATTTTACTGCTAGCAATCTCCAGCTCACTTTTCCACTTAGAGCCATCTTCTGTATTATTAAATTTCCTGATACCATGAATGAGCTTGGTGTGTTCTCCCTCTGCTTTGTACCACGTGCATGAAATCTCAATGGGAATACACAGTCATTCTGAAGGAACAGCCAGAAGAAGAAATTATAAAGTTTTGTGGAAAGAGACAGTATCTTTTCTCAAAGCTGATACAATTTTGAAGAAAAAAATAGAACTTGATGACATGAAGACATGTCAAAAGCATTCCCTACTTTTAACAGCTGAAACAATGCCCTGGTTCCAGCCTAGGTCAGTGGGAGGGAGCATGGCCCAGACATCATTATTCAATACCACCTTATGCCACTGCCAGGGGTGGAGGAAAGGGCTTCTTTCTCTCACTTTGGAGAAGGAAAGGAGCAGTGAGATAATGCTGGTCCTGAGTGAGTGAGCACTTTCTATTGGAGCAGTGAGATAATGCTGGTCCTGACCAGAGGGAGCATTTTGGGTGGCATGGCTGCAGTCAGGTCAAGCTCCACTCCCTCTTTGGTCCACTTTTGTTATTGTTTGTTTTGCTATTGTTTGTTTTCTTATCTTATTGTTGTTTCCAAAAATTGTTTGTATCCCAACCCTCGATCTTTGCCATTTGTGCCTCCAGTTCTCCTCTTTGGACACACGTGGGTGGAAGAGGGGAGAAGTGGAAGTGAGTAACCAGAGGCTGGTTTTGGGGTCTTGGGAGATCAGGGGTGCCAAATTGGGGACTACCATTCCTAAACCATGACAAATAGAAATAATTACTCCCTACAAACACGGAAGCTTGAGCAGTGGCACACATTTCCATGTCCAGCCATGTTGTATTTGTTTGTGAGCTGCCTTTTCTGCCTTTACTGACACAGATTCATCTTTGGTGTTGTGACTGGGTCATTCTTGTCTGATACACGTGGAGTCTTTCTACACAAAGCACCATGACGTGCTCTGGCATAGACTGAGGCCCAGCTAATGGCAGAGAATAAATTAAATCACCTTCTCCATTATGGGGATTTTGGAAGGAATTTTGAATGAGTTAGAGACGGGACCTCTAAGTTTTTAGATGATGAGATTAATTTTTAACTACTACACAGACAGGAAGGGTGAGTTCAGCTTAAATATTCATAACATGGTTCAGAAGGTCACAAGACCTCTAGTTACAAGACTTTTTAGAGATTTATTGACCAATAAAAACTGGCAACAAGGATATTTATGATTTTGACCCAATCCTAAATATTTTGTCTTGTGGACTCATGCTACAGTGTAAGCTTTCTTAGCCAATCACATTATGACACACAAACCACAGCACTGCATTCTAAACTTCTTGTTTACCTTTGTAACTAGTTTTATTTTCTCTATATCTTAAACTCTAAACTTTCCTCTTCTTAATGTGTCTCTGCTTTAAACTAAAAATCACATTCTCACTTCCATCACCTAAGTTTGGAAGCCTTTTCCAAGGTCTCAGATCAAATCCTGTGTTTAAGATTTGGTTTTCAGGCCCAAAGTTCTGAGAATTCCCTGCATTTCAGATTACAGCACACCACTGCTGTCTCCAGGTCTTTAGGCACTTGATTTTCACCAACCAACAGACCTTGATTCAGATTTTCTCCATAATCTGTGAATGAGGCAGCTGCATCCAGCTGTGGTGAGCAGAGCTGATGAGAGGATGTGTGCCATGTCTTGGAGGATCTGTGACTGGCATAAATCCTCTAGTTGCAATGATGGTGCTCATTCCAAGCTGCTTACTCAGGTTTTCTTAGAGGGAACTCAGAGGTTTGTGTATTTACATTCAGTGGGTGCTGATTTAATCACCAGTGAACTTGTAATTATACCCTGGCTCCTCAAACTAACTTTGCATCTTGATTTTGAAAACAATAAATTTATGTATTCTTGGTCTGTTTTTGCAAAGAGGCAGAGGAAGGTACAACCTCACCAAAAAAATAAAAAGACCAAATAAACCTTGGCATTGCTTCTCTGAAACAAAAGGAGATAATCTCAGAGTAAATAAGTCCCAAAGTTTCTGCAGAGAAGTAAGACACTTGAAAATTGTTTCTGAGGAACTTATGTGGAGGAAGTGCAATGATGCCTTGAATATTGTTACAGCATCAAAATCAATCTTACTTACTGTTCCAGGTAAGCCTGGGGGTCCAGGGGAACCTGTGTCACCCTGGAGAGAGGAAAAAAATTGTAACCAATAAAATAAAAAGATTCCCAAATAAAACTCAACATTATCGTTTAGAGATGCAGCATTACCAGATGAGATGTAACCCGACCCCTCAGCTCTGTGACACTTCTGGACTGAATTTTTGCTGTCCTTGCTTTGTTGCATGCAGGATTCTCATTCTGTTGTCTTCATCCCTCTATGATTTTATCATCAACCTGACTTCACAGGTTGATGAATTTCTAAAGTTGCCCCAGCCAGTTTAGGATATGGTGTTTAATTTGCTTTTTAAATTAAAGTTTACCAAAAGTCTTGATTGAACAATATGTTTTAGCTAAACTTCCTTCATTTATTAAAAAAAAGAATCTGTTTTTCATCAAATATTTAAGTTGCTAAATCCAGTTTCCCCCTAATTTTAAGTTAAAACCATGCTGTTGCTGGAGGATCTCCTGAGCGCTGGCACTGACATTCCTGTGGGCTGTGCTCCACAAACATCAGTCCCCTGGCACTTGAAAGCCAAGAACTACCAAGAACTCCCAGGTAAAGGAGGTTTGGGTGCCTTATTGATGTCAATCGATCATCCATGAAAGAATTCCAACCTCCACAGGTGGTGAAAATCACTGACAAAGTGAGGACTGATGGAAGGACCCACATCCTGAATGCCACTGCCTCTGTAATGAGGGCAGTTTTTCCACTGCACACCCATAAGCATCTGCAAGGTCAGTGTTTCTTCTTCACCTTCATGTTCACAAGGGTTGAATGTAAATTTTGGTGGACATTACCTTTGTCTACTTCTCTCACTTTCACTAAAATTAATGGTGGTTTGATGGCAGAAGCCCAAACTGTTCCTTAAGTTATTGTTCTATCCCCCAGAGACAGGCACAGAAAACTTTTTAGATTTTATTTCTAGGCTCATTTATATCAGCCAATTGTAAAACTGAAAAAAGAGAAAATTTTAACAAAATAAAATAAAAAAAGACAAAAGTTTTCCTTGAATTTACAAAATTGTCCTTAATTTAATCAGATTTCATTGCTTAATAAATTATTGGCTCCATCCCACACATAGCTACTTCTGCTGCTTCTCTGTAAAGTTCAGCTAAAAGTCTTCCAAATTTTCTAATCTTCCTCTTCCTCCTCTATCACTTGTCTCTGCCCCTTTGTCTATTTTCTTCTCTTGTCTAAGAAAGATCAGGGTCATTTCATGACTTACTTTTTCTCCTCTTTCACCTTTCATTGCTGGGAGACCGTCTCTTCCTCTTTCTCCCTAAAAGCAAGGAAAGGAAAGCAAGAAACATGCACATTTTGATTTTAATGCATCAGCCTCACTAAAATATTTTACACTCTCAGTTATCTATCTTCCAAGATGTAGAGCAAGCAATTAAACATGTAACATTTTGAAGATGGCTTCAAAAATCAACTATATTTTGAAAACCAATGAATATCAATTGACTTCACTGAAAGGAAAGCACCAATCCTAAAATAACTTGCTTGTAGAAGATCCAACTGCCTGATGCAATTACAAAAAGCTGAGGGGTATTTTTCCAATTGGAGAGGCAGCAAAACAGCAGTTACAAACCAGAGTGAATATTCATATTACTGGTTTTGGTTTGGGTTGGAAGGTACCTTAAAGACCATTTAGTTTCAAACCTTTGCCATGAATATATTCTGTATCCTGTGCTCAACAAGGCATAAAATGGAGCAAACTGCATGGAAAAACCTCAGTTGATTTTAGATCCTTCTTTATCACATCCAAGCATGTCATCAGTTATCAGGATTACAGACCTCACTGATGTGGCTAAATTTACTGTGAGGTGCTTGACCCAAATATTTTCTGGCATTAAGACATCTCCAGAGTTCTGCAGCTACCCAGAGGAAGCAGTAGACACCAGGACTTGGGTAGAAGTTAAGCCATCAGAAAATAATTCAGCCATCTGAAGCCTTCTCCAGGGCTCAGTGCTGAGGTGAATTAGTAATTTTTTTTGTTGTTATCAAGAATTTTAAATGTCCTTAAATCAGGCAAGTAATTCTGAAAGGGAGTTCTAAAGTGCAATCTAACCTCTAGAGTTCTAACCTTTTCTATTGCCTCACAAGTGCCATGACACAACTCTTCCCATTTGGGATAGATATTGTTCATTAGCACCTCTGTGTTAATTGGGAACAGTCACTAGGCAGGGAATACCTTCTTGGGTACTTGGTAACCTTGCTGGTTGCCAATCAGCTGCTCACCACAGCCATCACACCAACGGACAACATCATCTAGGGACACTCAAGATATCTTAAGTCCTCCTGATGCTAAATGGCCAAAAGAAGATCAATTTGTGGCTCCAAGTCACTCACCTGGTCTCCTTTTTCTCCTTTCAGTCCAGGTAAGCCCCTAAGACCAGGAAAACCTGCTTCACCCTGAAAATAAGACAAAGTGTGTGAAATCTGAATGCTGTAAGACAGACCCTGCCTGAATTTTCTCATGAGACTGACTGTAGATGTATTTTGCCGAGAAAGAATAAGATTAGTTTGATTATTTGATAATTTCTTATTTTTTTTAACCATTACTTAAAGCAGCAAGTAAGACTTCTCTGGTTTTTTGTCTGTTTACTGATGCCACAGAATTTAGGATGTATTTCCTTCATGCTGGTCTGCAGCAGGACCAAACAAGCAAATGAAAGCAGAAAAAGAAATACAAACTGACTTTTATTTTCATCATAATGATCTGGTGTAGTTGGGAAATGCAAAAACTGCAGTGTATTCATCTGAACAGTACAGATGTCACCTGATGAACAGATCTAGAATTATCTGAGTGCACTATTGCACATTTGGATTTACTTTTGTTTGAACATTACCTTTGAGTTTGTGCTTTACAATACTTGTCATTGGAGTAACTATGATCTCTGTGTCATGTGGTTTCTCCTAAATATATCAAGTACTCTCAAATTTAGCTCCCAGTTGACCCAGTTTGTAATCTGAAAATAACCATGTGGTTTCCTATTTATAATTCTTTTCTATCTGAATTTATAGTGCAATATCACAAAGTAGATCAGTCATGGATAACACCCAAATTCACAAAGTCTTGTACAAATACTGAACTAAGAAAAGGTAATCCCTGCTCTAAAGAGATTATCTTAAGTATAGAGACAACAAAAGATTATCATGGTAGAGGTGCAATAGGTCTGTAGATAAAATCAGGTGAGGAACAAGATACTGTAGTAACTGAAGATGACTAAGAACATCCAGGTGATGTTGGGAGAATTTAAAAGAAAGTGGCATTTGTTGGCAGATGGAATGATGCTTTCTCAGAGCTACTGGGGGATCCTGGCTGTCATGGAAGCACAGAATGGTTTGGGTTGGAAGGGACCCTAAAGATCTTTGAGTTCCAGCCCCCTGCCATGGGCAGGGACACTTTCCCCTCAACCAGGCTGCTCCAATCTGGCATTGGACACTTCCAGGAATGGAAATGACAATGAGATCCCAGCCATTCCAGAGATTCAGAGAGTAATCAGAGCATCTAACATTGAAGGAGACAGAAGAGAATTGAGAGGGAAAATAAAAACACAGTTTAAATTTGGCCTCTGAAAAGGCCCTGAAGCAAAATATCATTGAGTTTGTATGAGTTCAAGGACAGAAAGACAATACAAAACAGCCAATGTGGATTTGTTAAAAACTAATCGTATCAAACCCATCCAGTTCCCTCCTCAGACATGAAAACTAAGCAGACAAGAAGAAAGCACTTTCCTGATGTATCTTGACTTTAGTAAAATATCTGACATAAGCCAAAATGATGTTCTGATCTGTAACCACAGAAATGTAGTGTAGAATGGTACCTGGAGGGTGGTGTACAACTGATGAAGAAACAGCATTCATATACCTGCTATTAGCAAAGTACTGTCAAAATTCAGAGGATGTATGAAGTGAAGTCCTCTCAGGGACAGCACTATTCAACTTACAACAGGAAAGAGAACATTTATGAAACAGAGAGGGACAAGTGTCTTGGAAAGTGGTGTTAGCATTCAAAACAGCCCTGTGTGGGGAGATGATTCAGACCAAGGGACAGTGCTCTGGATGGGATCTGGCCCCTTGTGGCACTTGGACCAAGCCTGCCTAGAAACTTTAAGCCTGATATTTTGCTTGCCCACCTACAGTGAAATGACATCAAAGAAGGGCACAGAAACCACTCCTCCCTTGGAGCCTGATGAAAACACTCCTGGGGAATCATTTGCCCATGCTTTGGTGATTTCCCCTTACCTAGGACACCAGGTAAGGATACTTTCCTGGGAACTGAGTGATGCCTATCAGGCAGATTGTAAGGACTTTTGGAACAGCAGCAGTACAGTCCAGACTCACAGGGTGGGGATATTGTTATTGAGTGCCTTATCCCAATAAACCTCAATTTGTGCCTTGGACTTGTAGCCTTATTCCATCAATCATAGAATCATTAAGGTTGGAAAAGACCCCTAAAATCAACCATAAATCTCACCCATACAATTGCTGCACCTTCAATCACAGATGCAAGTGACATGCACAGACCTTGTCATTGGCAAATGGCTTTGTTATCTCATGTGGTCACTTGCTATTGTTCTGACAGGTCAGGTTTGCTGTTAAGATTGTTTTTCTGCTCACCTGTTCACCAGGTTGGCCACGGATCCCTGGTTCACCCTGGAAAAACAAAAGCAAATCTATAACATTGTAAGGACTTGACCCTTTGGTAAGAAGACTTCCTCATTAGCAAAATGTGGTCCCTACTGGTCCATGTTGCTCTACCTACATCCCACAAGCTCTGAAATTGCCTTTTGGATGGCTTGGGAATGCAGCCTGCAGGGAGCCAATGCAAGGTCCAGGTTAGATCTCCTCGCACACCTAGGCTTGAGAGAGGGGCATCAAACAAGGGTTGGTATTTTGGAACACCATGAAAGTCAGTGAACCCCATCTGCTCATCCCCTTATGTCTCCAACTTCAGAGGAATCTTTTTCTCCTGACTTCAGTGCAAGACCTTCCAAAATCACACCTTGGTTGACTCAGTGGATACTCAGCAGATTATGAAATAAGTCCCTTACCTTAGGGCCAGCTTTTCCAGGAAAGCCTTCCTCTCCCTTTTCCCCTCGTTCTCCCTGCAGGGAACACAACAGGTCAATACACAAGCTCCTCTGGTGTTTGTGCAGCACATTTGCAGTCAATGGTGAGGAATATTTTAACTCAGTTCCTCAGGATCACCTTGAGGGTGTAAATGGAGTCATATGAGAATATGCTTCCTGGAATATTTTTCCATACCAGTGCCATTTGCAATCACATTGCAGCACCCTACTGGAGAATTTCTGGAAAAACACAATCACTGCTGCATTAAAGATGTCCATAGTGAATTATCCGGGAAAAAACACCTCCATTCAGTTTCTTCAAACTGTATGTGGTTAGAAAGTTAGAAAGTGTTTAAAAAATCATAAAATTTTGGGACTGGGCCCTCAGTCACTGGATCCATTGTGTAAATACTTTAAAACTGATCTTCCAATGTGGGTGGTGTCAGCTTGGACAGCAGAGGCTGCAGTGGTTGAAATGTGGCTACATAGCTGGAAAGTGCGGTAAGTGCTACACAGAGGTGTGGATAAAATCCAAACTTTATTTAACATGCAAAATATATTATGGACTGCAAATTCCTCACCTCTATTCATCAATAAATGGGAGCTGGGGAATCTGCTAGACCTGGGATCAAGTATCAGAAGCAAGAAAACCTCTGTCAGTGCAATCCAAGGCAACAGATAGTTAAGAGCTGTTTTCTTAAGTATAATCATCTTTAATATAATCATCATCCCCAAAACCTAGTTTGGCCTTTGTAGTCAAAACATGGTACATTTCTTTGTCCCTTATTTGCAGGGAGATGAGAAGTCAAGTGTCTCTTCCCTCTACATTTACTATCTCCCTTCTCTTCTCCCAATCCACAGACAATGGAGGAAACAATTCCCCTTCCCAAGCCATCATTTGGAAAAGCTTTCAAATGGGGCATAAGAAGTAGGAAATAATAAAGAACCAACTTTCTGCCACAGAGACCTAGAGAAAACTCAGGGGAATGGCATCTCTTCTTTCCAGCCCTTCAGGGAGGTGAGAAAAGAACATCTCTGGAGCCTGCTACACTTTGTTCTTCTTCTTTGTGCCTTGGATATGTGCCTTGACTTGCCAGAGTCACTGGATTTCCTGACTGACTGTTTGCAATCCCAGCTGTGTTTTTCCTGTTTCCCCTGCTTTCTCACCCCACTGATCTGCCCAGGTAAGGAGCTTAACCCCAGTGTCTGTGGTGTCACTTGCCTTTTGACCTGGAAGCCCAGGAAGCCCACTGAGTCCATCTTTGCCAGGCAGCCCCTAAACAAGAGGAAAACATAAGCTATAAGTGTCAATTCTTTAAATTGTTACCAGCAAACTCAGCGTAAATATGCTCAGCTCATCTCTCCTGCCACCCACCTAAGTTTAAGAAAAGAAAAACCCTCTCATGCATTTTGGTTTGATTTTTTTTCCCCACTTTGTCTCAAAAGACACAAAAATTCTCACAGTGTACATATTTGCTCTGCCCTTTCTTCCAGTATCCCAGTTTTAGTGAACGACCACTGGATGTCAGCATTGTTACAGAGAAACTCCAGTATAGAGCTTTTACGTACTGAGGATCTTTACAATTTTTTACGTACCTTACTTAAATTTTAGTTTATTCTCTATAAGTCCCTATTACCTGTAGCTATATATATATTTTTTTCTTTTACATCTGTTTCTCCTTTTAAATCTTGGTAATTTTTTATACAGTAGATAGACACCTAAAATTAAATTATATAGCACATAGTGACAGAGTGGTTCAGGAGATGAGAAGATGAGAATTAAAATTACTTCCTGTAATGCATTTAAAATGGTGAGAAAAAAGTTTTCTTCCCTTTTCCAAGTGTTAGTCAATCCACATACACTGCAGGCTGTAGGTGGCAATTCTGTACTAAGTATTTAATAATTCAACTTTTATGACTTAAGAACAACAGAAATTGCTACACTCTGCTAAATCTGAGATTTTAATCATGAGTTATTTGGCCTGATTCAGGAAATTCCAGATTTGGAAAACAATATTTCAAATGCAAAAAGAATTTTAAAAGGTATCACATAAAGAAAATATCATGATCCAATTGCATAGGAATAGTGGGGCTGCACCTGGTAAAATTCTTACTCACAAAAAGTATCTGAGAATAATTTCTGGATTACAAGTGACAGTATTGGTGCTCATGTTAAAACCATGTGTGCAAAAAAGATGTGGGAAACAAAGCAGACTTCAGAATTAAATTATCTGAAGTAATGAAGAACTTTGAGGTAAGGGAAACAGTTCCTCCACACTTACAGGTGGTCCAGGTGGTCCAGTTTTACCAGAAACTCCAATCTCTCCTGGCAGTCCCTGAGAAATGAAATCAGGAGAAAAAATAGATCAGTATTTCTGTTCTCTGCAGGAAATCTCACTGGAGATTGCTGCTTTCACTTCAAGTACATTTTCCCCTTCCATTGCAGTCAGGTCACTGCTGTGGGAGCCCTGGACACCCTGAATTATCCCGAGGAAGCACCAATGTGATTCCAAGGTTCAGCAAGGAGAAGCTGTGCTCCAGCTGTGGTTATGCAGTAGAGAAAATATAAGAGAAAACCCACATTGCCAGAGGCCTTAACTCTGTTCCCTCTGAAATCCATGACCTAAAATTTTCTCCAGCTGTTTTTTCCTTCTCCTTGATATAAAACAAAACCCCCCAGGGTTTCTTACCGGTGGCCCAGGTGGTCCCGGGGGTCCAGCAGTGCCTGGGGGCCCTGGAGGTCCCTGCAACAGAAGAAACAATGTCAATTTATCAAATTCTCTGGTAGTAGCTGAAAGCCTCAGGTCATCCCCTGTGTAATAGGGGCCCTGTAGGAAACAGGCAGAAGCACTGAGCTTTATTGCCAAAGCAAGGGGCCATGAACACAGGTTGAACATTTCCTTCTGCTTAAGCCACTGCTGCCATTGCTACAAGGGGAGCTCCATCCTCCACTCCAGTACAAGAGAAGGAGGAGTAGAAGGCCATCAGGAGCAACCCACAACACAAAGCTTGACCAGTGGGATTCCTTGGAGCATCCAGACAAAGTTAGCCTTGATTCATGTTGTTTCAAAGTGAATACTTTACCTCTAAAAAAAAATAGAATTGCTGAAAGCAACTAATGAATGAACAGGCTTGTGGTTTGAGCTTGCTTTTTTTTTGGGAGGGTGAGGTTAAAAATATGAGTCCAAGAGAAATTCTGCAATGACTCAAGTGTCTTAAAATAAAATTTGCTACCATTTTGTTGCTTGATATCAACCTGGTAGGTAGTAAATGATTCTCACAATTTCATAGTTTGATTAACATATTCAGCTGGAAATATCTTAACATTCTTACTCATTTCCTTGCAACAGCTGTTTCTCTTAGGAGAAATATTCTCTCAATGGCCACCTGGTTTAAAGAGGGATCTATTTTTATACATCAAGGAAATTGTTAGATTTGTCTTCCTATGAGAGATTTGTTTCCAGCCTTGAGAAATCTTAGTATGTTGTTTGAGATACAAAGGTGTTTGTTACTTCCAGCTTCCCCTGCAGACAAGACAGGATTTCTCCTATGCTCAGAATGAAATGTGTTCATGTATTTTCTGGATCAGGATCTCATCAGTGTGAGAAACAAAGAGTGTGAGAAATGGGTATGTGAGCTGAAGTTTTACCTTGGATGCCTCCTTCTATCTTTCTAACATGACAATCTCACTAATTTTCAGTTTTCAACATAAGGGGACTTGTGTTGTGATTCTATTTAAAAAAACAACAAACCACCCCACCCAAGACCTCTGTAAAGATTTGAAACTGAGCAACTGATACAAGACAGAAAATGGCCAGACAGCATTTTCCCTGTCATCACTGATTTTAAGGAATTACAAGTCATAGATCAATAGTAGCATTTCTTTTTAATTAAAAATGTAGATGATGAGAAGAAAATGGTGTAAAAAAAGTGAGGAGAAGGATCCATTTGAGGCATGGTTTGGCAGAGATGGCAGATAAGTGATCTTATAAAATACACTCACAAACTTCAGCCAGGAGCTAAGACAGTCTCTCACCAATAGATGGGGCAAAGAGACCAGAAAAGGAAACTGCAGCTGCACTTGCTTCACTGCAACACAGAACAGACATGGAGTTCTCCTGTCAACAGCACTCTCACTCGTAGAGTGCCTCAAATGTGAATGCAGGAAAACATTTCAAAAAGATGTGCCTTCAGATGCACTGATGCTGATGATTTAATTCCTAGAGAGTCCTGCAGGGGATCCTGCAGTTAAAGATTCTATACCCATCAGAAGACACCTGGTGAAGACTTTCCTTCACTTAAAAAGGCTTCACCATTCAAGGAAAGACTCAACAGTCCAAATACGCCCAGCACAAGAGAATATACTACACACAGACACAACTGTGTGCAGCCACAGCTGGATGGAGCAAACACACACCAAGGGCATGAAAATTCTGCTTGGCCCTGCTCCACATCCACAAGGCACTGCTGGGAGGCCCTACAGAAGGTATGGGCTCCAAGAGGGAGGGGCTTCCATGAGGAATGGGGGGAGCACAGGGAAAAAAGGTAAAACTTTAGAAAAACTACAAACTTATTCAGATTACACTGTGTAAATTTACCTTTGCAGACTTTCCTTGACAATTCCATCAGTTTCTTCCTAATAACTCAATTTTGTTCTCTCTCTGTCTGTAAGTGAACTGTCTCCCACCAGGAAACACACCCTTCCTAGCCCTGCACCAGGGAACTTCTATGAGGAGGTGAAAGCCTGGACCCAGCCTCAGCCCAAGCAATCCCAGGTATGTTCTGTTACCCTGCACAGCAAATTAGCAGGGGTCAATCTGATCGAAAAGCAAAGTCTTACTCCGGCATCTGTCAGCAACCAGTATAATCCCTAAAATGTGAAGTGCTACATCTTCCTCATCCCAGCAACTCTTGGTATTCTCACTATCAAAGACAATTTCTGTTTACTCTCTTAAACTTTCCATATGCTAGACCACAATAACCTTATGCAACCATAAGTCCTGAAATTGAATCCCACTGATCTGATCCTTTTCCTAAATTGACACTAATAATTCAATTTCATTGTCCTCCAACAGATAATTACTCAGGATATCATGCCCAAACTGGTTTACAGGTAGCCTCACTATGTGTTGTACCAACAAATGCTACAACCACTAATGGGAAGCTCCCCTGATAAAATCTTCTCTGAGGTGGACACAGAAAGAACAGTTTTATGGAATGGCCAGCATTATCCCTTGGAGATGCACAGGGTGCTGGCAGCCTGCTCCAGCTGACTGCACACAGCAGTCATTGATTGTCCTACTGGGTTTCCTGCTTTCTGCAGCCTGGGCTACAGCAAGTGATGGGATAAAGTGAAATAAAATGGCAGAAATACATCACAAATATATTTTATAGAGCACTCCCTTTTGCTACTGTGCAGAGAATTTCTGTTTCACTTGTATATCAACATCTCATATTGTAGCCCTTCTCCTGATTTCTGAATATAATCTAGAGCAAGTCATATTTTTTTAAATATTAGAATTCACCAAACTGACAGAATCTATTTATGTTTTAAAAAACCCAACATGATAAAACTACAGCAACAGGACTGTGTGTAATGTTTACCCCAAAAAATCTCACACCATCTGTTTTCTTTGCTTCCATTTTTAAGTGAATCCAAATTAAAGCACCTGATTTATGCAACCACCTTTTTCAAAGATGATTTGATAAATTCTACAGATGAGAGTCCCTATCCCAAATCCAGGGCACAGTGTTGTCCAGTGTTAAAACCCTGAACCAGAAGAAAATAATCACAGGGTGTTTTTTTTCCTGTCTGGTAAACACTCTGACATGTGGTTTGTAAGTGTTGAAGCAAGAAGTGATACATGCAAACTAGATTTTAGAACAGATCAACACAAACTCACTTTGGAAAACAAATGCAAAACATGGAATTTTTTAATAAAACGTTTAGACCAGAATATTTTCAAACTGCTGTTCTGAAACAAAAATATTTCAAGTGTTCATTAAAATCTGGAATCTAAATATTGTGTAGATGCATCTGTGTTTTGGGATGGGATCTTTAAAAACATTGTGGAGGGTGGATTTTTTTCAGGCTTGTGTTTCATCCAGCCTCATTCCTTAGTCAATGTATTGCAGTGATAGTGCTCAGGAAAGAAATCTGACACTGTTCATACTGGAGACACAGCTGTATCTGTCCTCTAGAATTCACTCTCCAGTGCTCTCCTCTTCCACCTTGCTGGAAGATGGGCTGGGGATTTTAAGATTTAGGTTGTGGACTCCCTAAGGAGGCTCTGAGAAGGAACAGAAACTTTTGTCTGTGACTCCATCAGTAGGCAGCTGGGCCTAAATCTCTTTTCCATAAAAGAAGGGATTATTAAGTAAGTCTTAAAGGGAGGTGAATAAATGACATTCCACAATGAAAACTGAAGTCTGATGGCTTTCCCAGACACCTGAAGGCAAAGCCTAAACAGACATCTTATCTGTGTATTATTCCATGCTGTTGTCTGGATTCTCTTACACTATGACAAAGGTTTAAGTAAGCCCTTAATTAACCAATATTAAAACAGTTTCTGGTCCGGGCTGTTAATGCAGTGTAGCACCTCACAAACAAGAAGGGACACACAGGAGCATTCTGTCTGCTGCCAAAATGACAGCAAAATGAGTAACCGAGGCACTGACAGCCTTTCCCCTTCCACTCTCTCTTCCTGTCTCCAAAGACATTCCCCACAATTTCACCTCTTAGAAAGACCCCACAGACCCTTCCTGTTGCCTTTGTGCTGTCTTTCCTTTATTTACATTCACTTCCCATCAGAAATGAAGCTGTTGCAGCCAGTTTTGTGGAGCAGCCCATGTGTCTCACTATGTTCTTTGCTACTCCAGAGCTCCACTTCTCCTCCATGGCATCTGACTGGATTCCTGGATCAGCTCCTCAAATCCGCTTTTCATTTCTCACCCAGCCACTTACTGCTGTGAATTGGAATTATACAATCAGAGAATCATTGTGGTTGAAAAAGACCTCTAAGCCCCTCGAGTCCAACCATCAGCTCAGGGCTGCCACAGCCACTGCCAAACCACATCCCTAAGTGCCACTTCTTTTAAATAGCTCCAGGGACAGCAATTTACCATTTCCCTGGGCAGCCTGATCCAGTGCTTGACCATCCTTTCAGTGAAGAAAATTTTCCTTATATCCAATCTAAAATGGAAATTATTACTGAGATATTTTCTGCAATGCTGCATTAGAGCACCGTGTTTCTCTCTCTGCTTAATTCCTGCCTTACAAATCAATACAAAGGTAAGAGAATTTATAAAAAAAGCTGCTGCTGATGACACTAAAAATCAAAAGCCTGAAGAGCCAACAGATGTGAGCATTTGTCTACAATATATGTCCTGTAGTCAGCATCAGTGACAGTGCCATAATTCATACACGGATCCAGTCCCCAGTCACTTCATCAAGTGGCATTGGAACTGGAGTACCAACATTAAATTTAAAATAAAAGTTCTGTCAACAAAAAATTCTCCGAACTGTCTTTGCAGCTCTTTAAAAGTACAGAATAAAGTTGACTTTGTACATAGCAGTCTTTCTAGGAGAGTTTCCTGCTTCCAGTGAAAGGAAGTGTTTGTTTAATTTAATCACTTAGTGTAAGCTATGGACATGATCTCTTTTGTCTACAGAGGAAGATTTATTTCCCTATGTGTTTGCTTGGAGTTGGTTTACTGAGTCAGTGCAGCAAATGAGAAAAAACAACTAAAAAACCTCCTTTAATATCTTTTGTTTCAGCACTATTAGCAATCTTCACAGGTGAAGACTTTTTTAATTTATTTTTTAAAGGTATAGATCTTATTAAAGATTGCTCTGAGCAATATCTTCCAATTCCAAGCAGCACTGGCAAAGTTTGAATTCAATCTGAGCTTTGCAGCTGGGGCCCACATCCTTTTCTTACCTTTTGCAGTATTAACTTGCATTATAAAAAGGACATTAAGGACACTGTGTGTTTCAGAGAAGATCATTTATTTCCTGAATTACTTTAGAAAAGCTGGGCTTGAGCTCACACCCTACAGACAAGTCTATACTAATTACATCACTGCCAGCCAGGACCATAACAGGTACAGCTTGTACTGGTCTCCCTCTCAGGTCTGACTTACACCACCAGGTTATCTAGCACAAGGCAAGCCTCAGTAACAGCCCAGAGGTGTTGCAAGGCAGAGCTATGGCACTTTTATTTAAATCTCAAAGACTTTTAATGTGTTTTGCTGTCTCCCAGGTGGCCAGCAAGCACCCACACAGCTCAGAGAGCCTCAACAGTGGCTCAGTGGCCCATTTGTAGGTGCTTGTTTTAAAAGAGCTTCAGGATCCACTGGTGATATTAATAGGATCTTCAGCAACAGGAGGAGGCACCTGTATCCCCATTCTTAACCCAAAAAGTGCTTGCATTTGGAGCCAAACCCCAGCCCTGGTAACTCAGTGATACAGCTCAGAGTGCCTGAGACAACTATTTCAGCTTAAAGTTCTTTACAGAAATGCTCATTTTTCAGTCTGCATTTGAACACCCTACTGCAATAAAAGCTGGGCCTATGATTAAGTTTCCTGGACACAAAAATAGTACAAATAAATGATAACAACACTAACACATTATTAAGTTCAGGTGTCTGTGTCCTTGCTGCCAGAAAATTGCTCAAGTCCAGACGGGAAAAAATATCCAGAATTTTTATTCCATGGCTTAATGATGTTGCAAGATGCACCATTTATAAATATGACTGGAAAATAAATGCTCATTTTTAAAGGTGCTGGTCAGAAAACATGAAACAAATAAGCAGATAGACAGGTTCACCACCACAGCTGATTTGGAAGGAAAAATAAATATTTTAAATATTTTTATATTTTAATTTGGTTTGAGTTGGTGTGTGCAAAGAGAGACAAAGCTACCCTATTGCCACAAAACATCCCCAGTCTAGCAGGGAAGTTGCCTCCTAGACACTGCTTCAGGGCCTGAGAAATAATCTCTCAAATGATCCTTGAGACTTGGACTGACTCATCTCACCTGCAGTTCATCACTGGACCACAGAATCACAGAATATCCTGAGCTGGAAGGGACCCACAAGAGCAGCCCTTAAGTCAGTTCCCTTGCACAGCTGCTTGATCTGTGGCTTCTCAATTGGACTGAACATGACAGCAATGATTTTCCCCGGCAAAGCCCAATAATACCTTCAGAAGATCTTTCCTGTGTCTTTCAGCAACAATGAGCTTTCTAAAGGCTCTCCTGTATCAACCCCTTCCTCCTGTCCATACAGGTATCAATGTGGGGAATCAGGTCAGGAAACATAAATTTAAAATTGCAGAGGAAAAGACTATTTTTGTGTTCTGATCTAGTTTATGTACAGCCAACTCAAATCAGTTGTCCCTCAACACCACCAGGACAGCACAGGAACAGCTGACACAGGCTTCCATACATAATTTGAATGAATATCCATGTAACTACAGTATAAGAAAACCACTTTTCTTCCTGGGCATTTTTGGGGCATAGTCTAATTAAGTAAAAAAAAAAAAAAAAAATAAAAGAAAATGCTGATAAAATGTTTTAAAAATCTAATGTCACAAAAAGTGCTGTTAAGCTGAATAGTTTTGTCACAAAGTGAATGTAAGCATTTTCATTCAAAAGAAACATTGAAATCTGCAGCAATATGTCTAGAACAGAGTGCCACTGCAGGAATAGGAACAATATTTTACCTTTCATGCAGTTAGCTTGGAGGAAGAGTCAATTTAAGTATTCCTTGATGGGGCAAGCATTTTGTGCAGTTTTAATTAACATAAAATTTGCTAACATTATTTAGCTTGTGCAAAAAGGAAAATTACTTAATCCTATGTCAGCAATTTTCACAGATACATTTATAAAATTGCTAACACATGCATATATCTTAAATTTGCAGGGAAATTGAGCTAAGTAAGTGTGACATTGTTTGGATGGATACTGTCAGGTATCTTAAAAATAATACATGGATAAAAAATCTTCCTCCAAAGTGAAGGAAAATAAGAAAAAACAACACAAAATAAAACTAAAAAACCCCCAACAACCAACCAAGCTAAGAAAAATAACACAACAAAAGCAGGGTGTTGGACTCAACAATTCAAGAATTCAAGAAGCATTCTTGTATGCTCTAGGAATAGGAAGGGATTCTTGGAGTGTCCTGTGAAGGGTCACAAGTTGGATTTGATGATCCTTATGAGATCTTTCAAACTCAGAATATTCTACGATTCTAAAATCTTTTAAGTCCATTAGAAACACTGTTTTCATTCTTGCAGCCTGCTGCTGAAATACTTGCAGATTAGATACTGTACCAAAAGTAAAGTCTTAAAATATGAAAAGCAGTATCAAGTGGTGTTTTGCAGGGCACAGTTCCCTGCTGGACACAAGGGATTTCACCTGCATGGGGCCTCAACCCCTTGGATAACCTTCCCAGTATTCTCCACAGACAGGTGATCAGCTCTTTACAAAACTCATGTCACACAAACCACTTCTAGATCATTCCTCCTGCTTTCAAGGGCATAAATTGCCAGAACAAATAACTGAACAATCAGTATGTGCTGTCTAGCAGTGTGATTCCTTCTCCCTCAGGGAAATCCCAGGGCCCTCCTTTGGAGACACCACAGAGTTTACAACCCACCAGGGCAGACAGAAAAGACTTCCTCACAGAATTCTGCTTAACACTGACCCATCCCAGTTCCTTTCCCCGTAGGTCCCAACTTCCCCATGTCTCTCCTTTGTCCGTTCCCTCATTGGTTGTGGTATCCTTGGTGGCCAGCCCCATTTTCCCTGAAAGCCAATGCCCTTTGCCCTGCCCTTTGTACCGCCCCCGTGCCCTCCCCTACTTAACCTTGTGCAGAGCACATGGTCTTGTCTCTCGTCTCTGGTTTCCCTTCAGTATGCTGAAATATACCTGACTAGAACTGGCCATGTAAAACGCCTTTCGGCCTCTCTTTGCTGAGCTAGCCATGATGAGTGTGGTGTGTGTGGACTTGACTGCTTTCCCTGAGTGCTTACCCAAGCAGCTTTTCCACAGGAGATGCTTATTGGGGAATCAGTAGCAGCAACCACCATCTAAACCACACTCTGCTAGAGCAGTTGCAGTACATCAGCAACATCTGTAGCAATGGAAGCTCATAATTCTTCCCCAAACTTTAGCAGTTATTGCAACACAATCTTAAAGCCAAAGTTCAGTTTGTTAATTTACTATTGAAAGGGAAACAAATGAAATGCTCAGTTTTATTCTGAGCGGTCAGCTCAATGTGAGGTTGCACCTCTCCTGCTTTAGGACATTCCCATGGATTTTTTTTTTTTTTAATTGCAGGGGTGACCCTACAAAGTGATTCAGGTCTGCTGAATTTGTCTCTGAAGTTAACAAGAAACTATGTCAGAGGTGTCAGTGTTATAACACAGGGCCAAAAGGGCTGATCCGTGGTGGAGCTGAATCCTCTCTGATGATTCTTAACATAAACCCTTCTGTGTTGTCCTTATGATGCTATGGTGCAATTTGGAGCTCTAATTTGCCAAAAGCTTTAAACAGAAAGCGTTAAGGGGTCATTAACTTAAGAAATATCCCCCTTCCTCACTCAGCACAAATCAGTGATTTGCCTCTGGGATGATGCTGCTCTAAGCACAAGCAATGGGGAAATCCCATACAACGGCTGTCCTGGTTTCAAGATGCTGAAAAACTCTGGAAGGTAAATGAAATTGCTGTCAGACAAACATCTCTCAATCTCAACAAGATAAATTATTTGCATCTTAAAAGGAGAAACATGAACTTCAAATACAGAATAAAGAGGAAGATCACACATGCTGCATTGTGTGGTTCCATGTCCTCTGTTGGCACCAAATCTGGTTTTACACATATTATAGGAAAAGGAAGAAATCATCGCTTACCTGAGGGCCAATCAGACCATTGATTCCTGGGAATCCTGGTTCTCCCTTTTTGCCCTGCATGTTCAACAGAGGAGCACATATTAGAGAGCAGACCAAAGACTGCTATTGATTTTCCAAAGCCTTTCACCACCAAACTGGTAAATCAATGTAATGTGGGTACACAAAACACAAAAACTAAAAATTAAGACAACAGACACCTTTTGGAAATGAAACCCCAGTTGTCTTTTAAAATCCTGTATCTCCCAAATGGTGACAATAGCTGTAAAGTTGAGAGCTGTTCTCACATACATTGTGGCATCTCCTACTCTTTGCAATCCCACCTGGCTTCCCCTTACAGAGGGGTAAGGAAGTCACAGTGCTGAGATGCAGCCAAGGGAAGTGCCAAGTGTGAACATGGGCTGAGAGGTAAAGCAATGTTCCTCTGGTCCCTTGCTTTGTGCATTAAAAAATAAAATAATTGAGAAATCTCATGCGTGGTTGAATAGAAAAGATCCGCAATCTCTAAGCTGGGAAACAGGAATCCATGAGGCATTTCTAGGTAAATGTGGCATTAGCACCAAAAGGCAGACCTCATGGACTCCTCTGCAAATAAAAAATAATCCCTTCAAAGGAACCAGAGAACTCTACTGGTGCAAGGCAAGGAGAAGACAAGAGCTGGAGTACAACCCTGAGACAAGATCACCTGTATGGATGATGGACCTCTGTGTTCTCATGGGTTTGATCTCAAATAATTCAAAAGGAAAAAATCCGACATGAGAAAAATGAGGAAGAAAGGATGGAGTAAGCACTGGAGTTAAGGCAGAGATTGGATTTGTTTCTTAACCCAACAAGTGACTTGCTGTGTTACTTTAGGTAAGTCATATATTTTATAAAAATCATCTCTTCTTCCTTTATACGTAACCGACACTGAATCATAAATATTTCTAAGGCTGTTAGTAATATAGTGGGAGGGTACAAGAGGAGTCATGTAAATATCTGAGAGACAGACTTTTCCCTCCTTCATTTCTACTTCTCATCCAGACTGATTTTCTTTTTAGAAGGAAAATATAATTAACAAAGTTTAATGTCCCTGATAATGTGAAGGGTCAAATATAAAATTTTCTCTTTATTTTTCTTCATTGAAAGATGTGCAGAAACAGCATCTATTAACAGCAGTTTTTTGCTGACCTAAATTAATGAAAAATCTAAACCATCAAAAACAAAACAAGTTTTCATTATGTTTTCCTCAGCTGTGACTGAGATTTATTATCTGATGTGTCAGAATCAGTTATTTTAATTATTTTTCTCATTAAAAAATCCCCAGCAACTCTCCACCCTAAAACAATGAAAATCAGCATTCATATACAGAAGAATTTAAGAAGAGTATTAAAGGAGTGATTATAGGATCCTCAGGTATCAGGAGAAATTTGTAATCATTTGCAGGACTCAATATCAATAAAAATTTGAATTATATACTCCAGCACACCCACTATTCACAAATGTTCCTTCTACTTTTCCAACATCCATAATTTCTTTTCTTGTCAAAGCCAACAAGATCTCATTTTTAATTTGAAGGACTCATGTCACCACATGATTTAACATATGTTTTCTAGTTAAAGATGATCATTTTGCCCACTGCCAAGGTGACCATGCAAATGGCACTGTTAAAATACTCATTTAAATATGAATAAAGCATACAGGATGTGGTGTGGGGGGCCAGACACAGGAGATGAGCCGCCTCCAGCTTCCTGTCCATGTGGGAGCTCCATGCCAAGGTGGCTACTTCCAGAGTTACAACACTGAGGCCAGAAGAGAGAATCACAGAATCATGGAATCACAGCATGGGTCAGGTTGGAAGGCACCACAGCAGGTCATCTGGTCCAACCTCCCTGCTCAGGCAGGACCATCCCCAGAGCACAGGCACAGGATTGTGTCCAGACAGTTCTGAAATATCTCCAGTGAGGGAGACTCCAGTGCTCTGTCACTTCACAGTAAAGAAGTTCTTCCTCATAGTCAGGTGGAACTTCTTGGGCATTAGTTCCTGCCTGTTCCTCTTGTCCCACTGCTGGGCACCCAAGCAGAGCCTGGTCCCTGCTCTGAACCCTCCCTGCAGGCACTGACAGACAGGGATGAGGTCCCCCCTCAGTCATCACTTCTGCAGGCTGAACAGGCCCAGCTGTTTTCCTCAGAAGAGAGATGCTGCAGTGTCCTCTGAGGCTTGGTCCCAGGAACAGAGGTGGATTTGGCACCAGGCACATAGGAAGCATCCTCAACTGTGTCCATCAAAACAACACAGTGTTACTGATGCCTTTATGTCCCACCAACCAACTGTTCTGTCTCCAGAAGAGATGCAAGAGGAGCTGTTTATGCTTTCCTTGGGTATAATGTTGAGAAGCTTCAGGTCTTTTTAAAACATTAAGAAATTTCTTACAGCAACATATAATTATACAGACAGAGAGAGACTTCCTATTGTGAAGGGGGCTTGTGGGCTACTCTGAGGTTAGCTGAAATCCAGCTACAGCAGACTTGCTCCAAAGCATTATAGTTTGTCTGTAAAGGACAAAAATACTTGCTGGGAGAAATTATACCTATGAGAGCAAAACTCAGTGAAATGTCACACTGCCTAATAGTATGACAGAGAAACCCAAAAATTATGCTCTGTTACCTACAGTAGGAATCAGGTAAGATTGTGTATCTTTTGACAATATGAAATATATCCTATTTGCCTTTATCAGCAATTTGAACAAAAGCACAGTTAAAAATGTATGTTTTGTTGGAAATTCGTGTATTTACCTCACTGACAATTACAGTTTCACTCTGGATTTAGTCTATGACATCAATTCCTTCTCGTTTTTTTTTTTTCTGTTAACTTGCCTACAGTTTGATTTCTGCATAGCTGAACTTTGCCAGGGCAGGCAAAGTCATCTGAACATTTCAAATACTCACAAATAAATGTGAACACAACCATCCATCAAAACGATATCTTCTATACAGAAGACAGGAAATCAAGGAAAAATGTCATTTCCACTCTGCTGGAGGGGAAATTCTGAAAGGTACCTCAGCCCAAGACTGTTTCCCATCTTGCTGTCCAATACCCAAAACACAGATATGTTTTCTTAGCATGTTTTTCTCTGAGGTTTGGCCCAGGAATACAGGTGGATTTGGTACAAAGTACGCAGATAACATCTTGAATTGTAAATAAATATGACTGCTAGCATAAATGCCAATTTTGTTTCCCCTGTAAGCTGGATGGGATACTAGGATTACCAATTTTATCTGGTCTCTTTACCTCTGCAATACTAGAGAAACCAGAAGAAATCCAGCAATGTTAATCAATGTTTGAGCTCCCTGAAGGCTCCAGCCTTTTGCAGTCTCCATATGCATTAGATGACACAGGTAAATTTTGAAGTGAGAGCATCTTGGTAGCTTAAGGATGAAAATACCACCAGGGTTGGCTAGCTCATGAGTGGTTATTGGGGCAGCTGTGGCAAAGTAAAGGGTTACAAGGACTTCTGGACATTGAGAGAGACTGCACCTTGTGACTGGCTCCTTCCAAAAAGCCTACTTAATTTTCTAGGCAAACTTAGTCTCCTCTCTCCTGGATTATTTATCCATTTCACCCTGGAATTAAGTCAGCTCTCTCCATTCCTTGGATTCTGGGAGCCTAAGGTGATTCAAATCCAGGGCAGTTCACACACAGAGAAGTAAGAGTTAAAATAGTGTTGACTTCCAAATTCAAGTTGTGACTGGCCTGAACAGGAAAATCATATGCAACAATCCACTCAGGTGAGAGATGGGTCAAGAATGGAAAGTCAAATACCTGTATTTCTTCCACCATCAAACACAGGAAGAACTCAGCAGCCCTCCACGGATTTGTTAACATTTTATCTCCCAGGACAGCTGAGAGGGACAAACCTTTCCTGCATTGACAAGTGATCTGGACACTGCTCCTCTGGGTGGAAAGTGCACCCTGAACCCAGGAGTTCCCAGTTTAAACTTTTATTATTATTTATTATTATTATTACTTATCTGCCTGACTTATGTACATTGAGTCTTAAACATGGAGAAGTACATTCATTAAATGTTACTATATTATAAATATATTTTACATTAATTTTCTTTTCATAAATTTTTTCTTCTTACCCCAAGAGACTCCTGTATTATTTTTTGTTTTGTACTGATTGTACCTTGAACTTGGACAGATCTTATCAATGTAACTTTATAAAACTAAGCTGCAGTCCAGCACATCACACTCAAAATGGTCTAAACAGCTCCTGCCTCATGACTGCTGCAGGATAAATGTTTTCTCTTGGTCTCTTTCTGATATTTCAATCACTTGAATGAAATTGTAGCATTTAAAAAAGAGGCAAATTCTTGAAATCCAAATTATTGAGAACACTTAAGAAGAACCCTATGTTTAGTCTGTACTGGACACAGATCTGCATGGTTTCCAGGAGCATGTCATAAGCCTGCACCTTTTGTACACATCAAGAAAAAAATTTGGTTTTATTTCAAACAAATATTTCAGTAGATCAGGTATCAAAGACTTAAGAGCAGAACCAAAGCACTTCAATTTTCTTCAATTTGACAGAAGAAAAAGAATCACAGGAAGAGGGAAGAAAACCACAAAACCACCCTAAAAGTGAGAGCAGATTCTCAGAGTTCTTCTTTTTCAGGCAGTTTTAATAAAATCAGGACAGTATTGTCTGTCACTCAAAGGTCTTGCAGGTCACATGAGAATAGCAGAGCATTTTTCTTCACACAGTATGCTCCTGATGTGAGGGTATCATTGTCAAAATGCAGACATCAGCTGCCAGGCACTTTTGACTAATAAAATGAACACAATGCAGTTGCTTGGTTCAGGTTGGAATTGTTACCTCCTGCCCCCAGATGGGATCTGTGTAGATCCACCAAGCCCAGTACTTTGATTCATCTCATGAATTCAGTCATTGAATAATGGCCTTTAATTAAAAAAATATATCTATTCATCTAAGATGCTTGGTGACTAATAAAGACCCTTAGGAGAAGTCTAACTAGCTAGACACAACAGAGTCTAGGGAAAAATTCAAAGATGGAACAGATCAAATGACATCTGTAATCAAATGATCATTAACAGGAGCATTTTCTGTCCTGTTGCAAATCCTGACAGATCACTGTCCTTTACCCAGCTAATATGCTCTATTAATCTTATTCAAGAAACAATGTTTCACAGCAGGCTTTAAAACCAGGATAATTCCTAACTTACCAACTTAGGGGCAAAGCACTGCAGAGTTATTTGCTAAAGTGATATTTTCCAACATTTTGGAAATTACAAGAAAGCAAGTAAGTGCCCTTTTCCACTGAGGCACTGACTAAAGGCTGCTTGCACTATCTTTAGGAAGATTCCTAAAATTCATGCTTACAGGCTAAATTTAACAGCACAGAATCCAATGGACACTCTGTAGAAAGCCTCTTAGCAAGGTATATATTTTTCCCTGTACTGTTGTTTGCTCATACCCTCCCGTGCTCACAGGCTCTCACACAGGCTGATGACAGCCCTGGTGCTGACTCAAAGCACTGCAGGCAAACCCTATGATCTTCTTTAAGGGGTGAACTCCTTATAAAGTCTCTGTGGCTACTTAAAAAAAATGACCCATTAAACAGCAGTACTGACACCCAAATGACTGCCTCCAAAACTGCTAAGCAGGTATCTCACTTCCACTCTTATCTGTCGACTCCCTTGAGGGCAAAGAGGCCCTGAAGAGAGACCTTGACAAATGGACTGGACAATCACCAATTGTATGGTGGGCAGTCACCAATTGTATGGTGATTGGTGTGAATCCATCGTTTCAGATCCTGCACCTGGGATGGGGCAACCCTGGATGTACAGACAGACTGGGGAATAAGGCTGGAAAGCAGCTGTGGGATGGGACTTAGGGGTCCTGGTAAGTGGAAAGTTGGATTCAGCAGGGCTCTGGCAGCCAGGAGGGTCAACTCTGTCCTGGGGGTGGTCAGGCACAGCATCACCAGCCTGGCAAGGGAGGGGATTATCCTGCTCTGCTCTGCTCTACGGTGGCCTCACCTTGAGTCCTGGGGGCAGTTTTGGGTGCCACAATATAAGAAACATAAAAAGGTATTAGGGAGTGTCCAGAGGAGGGCAATGAGAATGGCCTTATGAGGAGTGACTGAGGACACTTGGTCTGTTTAGCCTGGAGAAGAGGAGACTGAGGAGAGACCTCCTTGCAGTTACAGCTTCTTTTGAGGGGAAGAGGAGGGGCAGGTACAGATCTCTTCTGGTGGCCAGTGACAGGACTTGAGGAAACAGCATGAAGCTGAATTGGGGAAGATTTAGGCTGGATATCAGGAAAAGGTTTTTCACACAGAGTGTGGCTGAGCACTGGAACAAGCTCCCCAGGGCAGTGATTACAGCACCAAGCCTGCCGGAGTTCAAGAAGCATTTGAACAATTCTCTCAGGAACCTGGTGGGATTCTTGGGGCTCCTTTGTGCAGGGCTGGGATTTGGACTTGATGATCCTGCTCGGTGCCTTCCAACTCAGGATATTCTGATTCTGTGTTGTTTCATGAGATGTTCTTCATATGAACAGGCTCAAGCAAGGAGAAGCAGGTTCAGAGTATGATTGTAATAATATCAGGCCCACTATGAATTTTAGCAAAATATGTGAAGATATAATTCTATGTAAAAAAAAATCCCAAGATTTTTTCATATATAGGAAAACTAAGCTTCTGGCAGAGAGTGGTACACCAGCTACCATTTTTGGGGGCCCTCTTTTTGAGTACAGACCAAACAGAACAGAAAATAATAAGTATTGCAAGAATATTTATGCTCATTTGACTTCTATGACAACAGAATTTCTCTGAAATTTCAGACTGACCACATTAGTAGTGGTTCTGCACACTCAGAGTCATATCAAGCAACCTCTTAGCAGTAATGAGCAGATACAAATACAGGAGAGCACATGGCAAGAAAGAACCTACGCTGCATTCAACCTGTCAACTCCAAGAGGTACTGAAAGCTCCTGGACAATGAATAAGGAATATGGGAAACTATCTCAGCCTCAGGATTCTTATATAAGTAGAAAAGTATATTTAAGGTGGGTGAAAGTAGCAAACCTTATTGAACAAAGCTGTCCCAAGCCTCCTGAGACTCAGATAAAACAAAAGAAGCAACTTACCCTTTGACCTGGCAAACCAGGGACTCCAGGCTTGCCTTCTAGACCAGGCTCTCCCTTGAAAATTGAGAAGATTTAGAAAGTTAACAGAATAAGGAAAAACTAGTGAACTATATATGATTTCCTAGCTGTTTTATGCTACCATTACTGCATGGCTACCTACACAACTCTTACCTGATGATTATGTTGTCCTGTGAGCAGAAGAGAATGAGTAAACAAGATAAAGTGACAATGCCCTGATTAAATACAGAGCACACAACTATATTTAAATTACATAATTCAAACTAGATTTACCTAAGCAACACACCTTCATAATGCCATCAATTTTACAAAAGCCAATCAACAGTGAAGCACAACAAGCAATTCAAAAGAGAGGAAACACAGAGTGTTTACAAATGAGGCAGCAGTGACAGTCTGAACTGAGACATCCTGCAGAGCTGGGTCATAAAATATAACTAGAATAGGCTGCAATTTAAGTCAGAATAAGAATGTTGGCATGTACAAACTGTTGTAAAAATTGTGTTGAAATATAAACACACATACTCAATTCTTAGTTTTCATCCAGAAAGTATTTCAGCCACGACCTTGTGGCATAATGCCAACCCCTTTGACAACAACTACTCCCTGACCTTCATGACATGACAGCTCACAAATTATCAGTCAGTGCCTCTCTGAGATGTGCTGAATGCCCATACAGCTCTTCAGGACATTAGAAATAGAAAAATGATCAGGTTCTGCATGAAAACAGCCTTAAGGCAAAGTCTGCCCATGTCCTGGTTGTCACTTCCCCGTGTTCAGACAGGACATCCACAGCACGACACCTCCTCTCAGCAATGAAGAAAACTGGAGGCTGTGGGCACTATTTAAATATTTTAGAGCCTGAATAATCTATAAGATTTTCATATGCCTCACTCCAGCCTGAGTTTCAGCTTCTGAAATTGCAAGTAGTGAGAGAAACAACTTACTGGAGGTCCAGGAAGTCCAGGGTGGCCTTGTGGTCCTCGTGGCCCAGGCGTTCCCTACAGGAATGTTTGGGGTTTTTTTAAAAAGTGTTAAAGTATCTTTATGAAAATGTGCATGGGCATATTAGACATGTTGTCTGTCTTTACAGGACTTATACCACCACTTTCCCAACAAGTCCTGAAGAACCAGTGCAGAGACCAGCTGTTTTTCTCATTAATCTCTGGCTACTCAAATTATCAGCGCTCACTAGGCTGCAGACAGACTGATCCACCCACACTCGACAGGCACTTATCCATATCTGGTTCTCTGTTTTTCAAAGGTAGTGACTCTACTGAAGAGGCTGGGATATCCTGGATATTCTACTAGAACACTCTGGGTTGGGGTGTGGTAGTGGAGAAGAATAGTTTTTGCATAAGCAGCTTCCACCAGCATTTCCCCCAAGCCTACAGAGCTCTGAAGGGCTTTAAAGTATCATTTACATGATGTATACAATTGTATTAAGTAACAGCTAAATGCAAATTACAGATCCACCAACAAAAAATCAAAATTTAAATATATATATATTTTATACATAGGACTAACAGACTGACACAATGGGTATGTCCCCCCTATTTGAGTGCCCAGGTTCAGAGACAAACTAGGCATAAAATTCAAATACAGGTTAACATTGATGTTAATACATCACTGTCCTTAGATAATTGCATAGCTGACTCTACAATTCATACTTCTCATTGATGTAAGATTCACATCTGAAAATGACATTGCCCTTTTTCCTTTCTTCATTATTTTCTCCACTGTAAATAGGAAAATTTATTTCTTGATGTCCTGATAATGCTTCCATCCACCTTCCCTTTAAAGTACTATTTTACAGCAAAATCTAACCTAACAGGCAACAGAATTACATTCAAATATCCTTGCAATGAAAGAAGAGATATTGAATCTCTCTTACTTCCTCTCCTTTTAGGCCTTCAGTATGTACCTGCAATAGAAATACAGAGTCATAAAGGATGGAAAGAGTAAATACAAGGCAGAAGGTGCCAGAGGTATCATGGGCCCCCACAGGGTATTTTTCTGCCCTTGCTGTTCCTTCAAGTTGCATGATAACTCCTACAGCTCCTCAAATCCTGCTGCAGGCTGGGAGATGCTTTCTATTTAAAGAGCTCAGACTAACCAAGGTTTTCTCTCACCTGTGAAGTTATTTGGGTGGCTGTATAAACAGTAAGAACTTAATTAATTATCTCATTATATAAATAAGGTAGTAAATTCCCCAGATCTTGTTTTACTCTAAATCACAAAGATCTGTTGAGAGCAGGAGGAATCACATAACAAGCAGACTGGCTGGGAATATGCCCCATCAGTTAAACTCATTTTCAGATGTTATACACATCTTTCAAAACTTCTTGGTAATTGCTGTCCCATCATTAATGTCACATTTGAACAGGACAGCAAAATGTTCTTACCCAAACAGCCTGTTTTTTTTCATAGTTTTCTAATTCCTTTACTTTCTACCACGTTCTGAGTAAGGGAATGGTCTGCTGACTTTCCCACCACTTTCCCAGGATCACCAGGGAGCCTTTTTTTTTTTTTTTTTTTTAAGTGAAAGGGATACTACCTTACCACTTTTTTACCAGCCCATACTGAACTCAGTTCTAGACCTCTCCTCTGCATACTTAGTGGTAAATCTTTCTCCTTCACTCAGAGATAACCTCTTCATATAGACAATACTAGTCTCTGGACATCCTTACATCCCTGCCAGAGATGTCTCTGGCATCAGTGAAGGCACTGCTGAAGGCAGAGGGATGCACAAAGGATGTTAATCCAGTGCCACAATAAACTCCACTCTTCTTTTTTCTGTTTAATTTTTTCATGAGTGCTTTCCTGATTTCAGCACATCAAGTTGTCATAAAATTCCACCAATAAGCTAAGGAAAGATCATTCCCTCTCATCAGAAACTGCCTTTTTCTTCTCCAGCCCCAACTCTTACACTTAGTCCATATCAAAGACACTCAGCTACTTAATACTGAAAGTTCATTTGCTTCTATAACTTGCCCAGGCTCTATGTACCAAAGGCCACTTGGAATCAACAACTGTCAGAAACCACACAGTCTTGTCACAGTATTGCTCTGTCTCATGCACTTGAGGCAATGCTTTCTTTCCTTGCCTCAAGTCCTGGTCTTCACACTTCACAATCTCCCAGAATTGTGGCAGAGCATCTCCTCAATGGAACCTGTCACATGCCTTCTTCAAAAATCTTCGCTTTTTAAAACTTCTTTAAAAAAAAGTATTTAAGAACATCTGTCAGTGAGATCCTCCCAACCTGCATTTCTCCTTCTCATGCAATAATGGGAAAAGATAAAAAAAAATTCTTACTGAAGTGCCAGGCAATCCTGGAAGTCCTGGCTCACCCTGCAGGGAAACAAGAAAGAAATGAAAAAACATACATAGAACACAACATGACACAATACAAAACATTGCAAAGTAAAAGCAACATCCTGAGCATATTTTCTAACTGTTATTGTACATTCTTATTTTCAATAACCATCTCATAATTAATAGATCTGGACATATGATCTCAATTAACTCTGTTTTCTCTGCTTTGCAGATGAACACATGCAGAAACTGGTTGTGGACTGTGTTACTGTGATGTTTTACATACATTTTAATGACATTCAGTGACTTAAAATGAATGATGCATTGGATGCACAATAGCATTAGATTTGTGCTTCAAAAAAATCTTGTGTTTGCTCTGTACACTTACCACACAAACTGTTTGATGCTTAGATCCCTAAGACCCCCAAGGAGATGGATATTAAGGAGGTCAAAACACTTTTATTTGTTAGTAACCAAAACAACTGGAAAAAAAAGTGAGAAATGGTTCCACTTTCCCCTAGTCATTTTCTACAGCAATTCATGCCATACTGGTTGTGGAACACAGGGATGCTACACCCTCTTCCCATGATTTATTGCCATCTAGGCTATCAATTTGTTCCAGTTCATTTTTCTCCAGCAATGTCCACCATTCATTATGCTTCAAGATTGTGCATACAGAAGGTTTATCCTTTACTTTAGGCACAGACTGGTGTTACATTTATCACATAGCTTCCCTCCCTCCACATTCTATTTATTCATTACTCATGTAGGTCTCTGAATGACCCAGCATATATTTCATATATTTTCTCCTAAGTTCAATTACTCTTTGTTATTTATTCAGAGCATCACAGAATGGTTTGGGCTGGAAGGGATCTTAAAGATAGAATCACTGAAACATTAAGGTTGAAAAGACTTCCAAGGCCATTGAGCTTAACCTTTGACTGAACACCACCATGGCAGCAAGACCAGAGCACTCACTGAGTGCCACATCCAGTTATTCACTGAACACTTCCAGAGATGTTGACTCCACCACCTCCCTGGGCAGAACATTGCAATGCCTGACAAACCTTTCAGCCAACAAATTCTTCCTGCTGTCACACATCAATGTTCCTTGGCATAGCTTGAGGCCATTTTCTCTTGTCCTGTCGCTGGTTGTGTGGGAATAGAGACCAATCCCAACCTGGCTACAGCCACTTGCCAGGGAGTTGTAAAGAGCTGTAAGGTCCCCCCTGAGTCTTCTTTTCACCAGAATACACCCAGCTCCCACAGCAGCTCTTCATAGGACTCATCTTTTAGAACCTTCATCAACTGTACTGCCCTTCTCTGGCAACACTCTTGGCACCTCAACCCCTTTCTTTTCATGAGGTGCCCAGAACCGAATGAAGATTTCTACCCAGTGCCCAGCACAGAGGGACAGTCACTGCCCTGGTCCTGCTGGCCACACTAGTGCTGACACAGAAGGCCAGAAGGCCACCAGCCTCCTTGCCCACCTGGGTACATGCTGGGTCATGGTCAGCCTCCATCAGCCAGCACCTCCAGGGCCTTTCCCACTGGGCAGATTTCCAGCCACTCTGCCCCAGCCTGGGGCACTGCAGGGGCTTGCTGCAACACAAGGGCAGGACCCAGGCCTGGCTCTTCTTGAAACTCATCTTGCTGGCCTCACACCATCCATCCAGCCTGTGAACATCCCCTCAACAGAGCCTTCCTACCCTCCAGTACATTGACAATCGCACCCAACTTGGTGTCACCACAAATTTACTGCTGAGGGTACCCTCAGTGCCCTTATCCACATCAGAAGGTCAGACACTGAACAGGATTGGGCCCAGGGGACACCACAAGTGACCAAAAACCACCTGAATGTGGCACCATTCACAACCACTCTCTGGGCCCAGCAATCCTGACAATTCTTAATCCAGCCAAGAGTGCCCCTGCCCAAGCCCTGGGCTGATGGCTTTTCAGGACAGTGCTGTGTGAGATGGAGTCAAAGGTTTTGCTCAAGCCCAGGCAGACTTCATGCACAGCTTTTCCCTCAGGACTGAGACAGGTAATTTGCTCCTCAAAGGACATCATAGTGCTCAGGCAGGACCTGTGTTTCCTAAACCCACACTGGCTGGGCCTGATCCCTCAGTCATCCTCTCTGGGCCTTGTGATCCCCCTCATGATGATCTGCTCCAGACCCGTGCCTTGGCTGACAGGACTGGAGTTCCCTCAATGTCCCTGCAGTCCTTCTTGGGCATGGTTATCACGCTGGCACCTCCAGCCATGTGGGACCTCACAACTGGCCAGGACTGATAATAAAGGATGGAGAGTGGCTTAACGAGATCTTCTGCCAGCTCCATCAGCAAACTTAAGTGACTCCCAGCCAATCCCACAGACTTGTCAGTGTCTCAGTGGCTCTTTAGGTCACCAATGACTTCCAACAGGATTACAGGGGCTCTTATCTCCTCCTCAACCCCATCTGCTGGCTCAGGGAGCTGCTTGTCCTCTGAAGAATTGACCTGCCTGTACAAGACTGAGGCATATTCCCACCCCACACCCAATAAAGAATGGAGATTTTCCTTGGCCCTACTTTGTTGTTGATTTTTGTAAACAAACACTTTTAATTGTCTTTTACAGTAGTGGCCAGATGAAGTGCTAACAGAGCTTTTGCCTTCCTGATTATCTTTTGACGTGAGGTGGGGGCCAAAGGTGGAGGCTGGGTGGGAAAAGCAGGGCACAGGGCTTCTTTAGGGATGTTTAAGAGAGAAACAAGTAAGTTAAGAGAGCAGTAAAGTAAGTTAAGAGAGCAGCAGATCATTGGGAGAAGAAAAAGCATAGCCAAAGTAGAAGGGTAAAGGCCTAAACAAGACCTTTGTGACAAGTGGTGTCTACATGTCAACACCTTTGTCTACAATGGGTGTCTCCAGGACTCTTGGACAGGGGCATGTCCATGGAAATTACCAGGCCTCTGAGACAAGGGGTGGACATACCCACCAGGCCTTGGTGACCCCCGGTTGTATAGTGCCCAGAGAGCTCTTGTAGGGCCAAACCCCTTATGTTGGCACTATCAGGAGAGCAGCTCTCTGAGGAGGCAGCAGCTCCTCGGGCGGAAGCAGCTCCTCAGGAGGAGGCAGCTCTCCTGAGTGATCTTGTCCAGTGCTCATCAGAGCACTGCAAAGATATCCAAGAGAAAGGAAGCGAATGCCCACTGCCAGTCCTGTGAGGGGCAGCCGCTGCTGTCCAAGCAGTGACAGGCGGGGGACATTGTGCCCATAGAGCTGCCCCCAACGCTTGCCTCCTCCTGCTTCCCACAGGTGCCCCAGAAGCTGCCACAGGCAGCAGCAGAGTTCACGTGGGTGACCGTCACACCCCTCCTCTGGGACAGACCAGTCCCAGACTGGTCACGTCATTGAGACCAATAGGACTCGGATCCCAGGAGGACAGCCTGGAGGGAGGGCACTCACTGGCCCTCAGTGGCACAGTCACATGGCCAAAAAGATTGTCCGTGTCAGACTTGACGTCTCTCCACAGCCCTCCATTGACAGTGACACCTCCGTGCCTGCTCAGCCCTCAGCTGCCAAGAGCAGCCTCAGCACGGATCAAGCTTCCTCCTCTGCCAGCAAGCCCCAGCAGCCCCTGGGTCTTCTCCCAGAGGCAGAGCACGGTCTCCAGGTCTCGTAGCCAGCAGCCACCGAGACCTAGTGCCACCTTCTCCATGGGGCACTGTGGCTGCTTATGGGGCCAGGGAAACACCTTCCCTGGACTGCTCAGCTGAAAGGCTCTGGCGAGGGTCAGCAGCAAGGCAGGGCCATCGCCTGCCACCCCTGCGACGGGCAGGGGGCACGC
>NW_005054583.1:577112-582482 GCF_000277835.1 Geospiza fortis
GCCGCGCCGCCGTCCCGCAGCCCCCGGCCCCACGGCCATGGCGCTCCATGGCCAAGACGGCCCGGCGGGCTCTGCGCCGCCTTTTCTCCTTCAGCTGCCTCCGGGGGCAGCCGGAGGAGTGAGCCCGGGGCCAGCAGCAGGCGGATCCCCAGTGATGACTGCTCACCCTTAGGCAAACACTTGCCAAAGGTAGGTCCTGCGGCCAGCCCAAATCCCTCAGCCCCAAGCCAGCAGCAAGGCAACCTGGTCGAGGAGAGCTGGCTGAGGAAGGATGGAAGCGCTGCCTTGTAGAATTCCACAGAAGCTGTCTTTAGGGCTGGAGGTGCATGCCCTGGGGATGCATCCCCACCCTGCTCCCAAGGCTGCATTCAGAGCTGAGAAATGCTCCTTGGGCCTCAGCATTGCAGGCAAAGGAAAGCACTGCCATCCTCTTTTTATATGGCAAATAGGAAAACATCTCCCTTGGGTGCCCACAACAAGGACTTGAGAAAGATGTGAACCCTGAAAGAACAACTATGAGCCCTCATCTCCACAAGAACCATGGAGACCCCCAGCACAGACAAGCCCATGGTAAGGAAAGACTGACCTGACACCACTGGAACCAAGCATCTTGGACTGCCTTCTGCTCCATCTTTCTCCCATCCCTCTGCTCCCACTTCCCTTCTCACCCTCCTCTTCTCTATTCCTCTCTCTCTTCCTCCCATTTATTGTTAAATAAAATCCCTGCTGTGGACTTTGATAGATAGAATGTCTCATTGGCACCTTAATTCGAACATAAGGATCTTTCCATAATTGCACCTCAATAAGGGCACATATCTGCACACAGCACTTGAAATGTGGCCTCCCCAGTGCCCAGCACAGAGGGACAATCACTGCCTTGGTCCTGCTGGCCACACTAGTGCTGACACAGAATGCCAGAAGACCACCAGGATTCCTGCCCATCTGGGCACTTGCCAGCTCAAGTCTAGCTGCTGTCAGCCAGTATCCCCAGGGCCTTTCCCACTGGGCAGATTTCCAGCCACTCTGTCTCCAGCCTGGGGCATTGTTGGGGATTGTTGGGACATGAAGGCAGCACCCAGGCCTGGCTCTTCTGGAAACTCAGCGTCACACCATCTATCCAGCCTATCCAGATCCCCCCCAGAGAGCCTTCCTACCCTCCAGCATGTTGACACTCCCACCCAGCCTGGTGTTGTCACAAATTTACTACTGAGGGTACCCTCAATGTCCTTGTCCACATCCGCAGGACAGACACTGAACAGGACTGGGCCCAGGGGACACCACTAGTGACTGTACACAAACTCGATGCAGCTCCATTCCCAGCCACTCTCTGGACCCGGCCATCCTGACAGTTCCTAAGCCAGCAAAGAGTGCCCCTGCCCAAGCCCTGGGCTGATGGATTTTTCAGGACTGTGCTGTGGGAGATAAAGTCAAAGGCTTTGCTTGAGCCCAGGGAGACTCCATGTCCCACTTTTCCCTCAGCCCTGAGGCGGGTCACTTGTTCCTCAAAGGACATCACGTTGCTCAGTTAGGACCTGCCTTTCCAAAGCCACACTGACTGGACCTGATCCCTTGGTTGTCCTCTCTGGGTGACATGATCCCCCTCATGATGACCTGCACCAGAACCATGATGGGCCCTGAGGTCAGGCTGACATGCCTGCAGTTCCCTGCATACTCCCTGTGGCCCTTCTTGGGTATGGATGTCACATTGGCACCTCCAGTCAAGTGGGGCCCTGGGGACTGCTCAGGGTTGATAATAAAGGATGGAGAGCAGCTTAGCGACCTTGTTTGTGGCTTCCTGAGCACCTTTGGGGGACTCCCAGCCAGCCCCACAGACTTGTCGGTGTCTCAACAGGTCACTAATGACTTCCTGTAGAATTACAGGGGGTCTGGTCAGCTCCCTGTCCCTTGTCTGCCAGCTCAGGAGGCTGCTTGTCTTCAGCATAACCAGTCTGCTATTGAAGGTTGAGGCAAAGAAGGCATTAGATAGAGAAGACTTTTCCTCATCCTCTGTGACCATATTCCCCTCTGATGAAGATATTTTCTTGGCCGGTTATGCTCAGTTTAAATAATGAAGGCGACTTCAATTTGAGGCCATGGGAAAACCCTCTTGCATTTAGGGTGAGCAGGAGCTCCCACCCCATGATCCTCCAGTTCAGCTATTCAAATTACTACTAGAAAGTCCTAAGTTCCCTGCGTTGTCATTGGATAATTTTTGCTGCATTGTTTGTAATATTCCAAATCCCTCTTTCCTGTTGGATCCTTTGCTCAGACCCGCCTTAACCCCACCCCTTTCTGAAATGTATAAGTATCCCTGCAGAGGATGGACCCTAGCTTTTTCTGGTTCGTTTCTCATACTGTGGGCCCTGTTTAGTTTGTTGCTTTGCTGTTATATTAAAGTTGCTTTTCCGAATAACTGGACCAAGCAGTCTCTCTCATCAAAGTTGCCAGGGTTGGTTCTCAGGGAAGTTGCTGGTCATCCATCAGGGCTAGGACCAGAAGGCTTAATTGGCCCTCCTTTGTTGTTGATCTTTGTAGACAAACTTTTTATTGTCTTTTACAGTAGTGGCCAGATGAAGTGCTACTGGAGCTTTTGCCGTCCTGATTATCTTTCTACATGAGGTGGGGCCAAGGGGTGGAACACATGGTGGGCTGGGTGGGAAAAGCAGTTTGGCAGGGCACAGGGCTTCTCTGGGGATGTTTAGAGGACAGACTCGGGGGAGACAGAGGAGGGCTGCAAATCACTGGGAGACAAACAAGGGTTTGGGCTGGCTGCAGGACCTACCTTTGGCAAGTGGTTGCCTAAGGGTGAGCAGTCATCATTGGGGATCTGCCTGGTGCTGGCCCCGGGCTCACTCCTCTGGCTGCCCCCGAGGCAGCTGAAGGAGAAGAGGCGGCGCAGAGCCCACCGGGCATCTTGGCCATGGAGTCAAAGTAGAGGGGCAAAAGCCTAAGAAAGCGGCATCTCAATGGAAACCGCCAGGCCTTTGAGACAAGGGGTGGCTGTGCCCACCAGGCCTTTGTGAGCCACGGTTGCATCATGCCCAGAGGCCATTTTGACATGGGTCCATGCCATGACCCAGAGGGCTTTTGTAGGGCCAAAACTCTCGTGTTGTCACTCTCAGGAGAGGAGCTCTCTGAGGAGGCAGCAGCTCTCTCATGAGGCAGCAGCTCCTCAGGACGAAGCAGCTCTCCTGAGTGATCTTGTCCAGTACTCATCAGAACACCAACAACATGTCAAAGAGACAGGAGGAAAGGGCCCACCGCCAGTCTCGCGAGGGGCAGTCGCTGCTGTCCAAGCAGTGACAAGTGAGGGACAGGAATGGAGGGAAAGGCTGCAGTGGGACCTGGGGGAGGGCTGGGGGCAGAGAGCAGCAGCCAGGCCTGGCTCCAGGCCTTGCCCTGGGGAGGAGGCGGTGCCAGGACGGCCTGGGTGAGGGAATGGCCCAGAGACAGCGAGCGCAGCTGGGAACCCAGCCTGGCCTGGCTGCTGAGGCCAGCACCTGCCCTGGTGCCAGGGCCAAGCTTGCAACTTTGCAGGGGGCACAGCTGTCTCTATCTACCATCTCCTCCCGCTTCCCACAGGTGTCTCACAGGCAGCCACAAGCAGCTCTGCAGGTCACATGGACAACCATCACGTCCCTCCATGGGGACAAACTGCTCCCCAGACCAGTCACCTCAGGCAGCCTCCCAGGACATGGAACACAGGAGGACAGCCTGGAGGGAGGACACTCAGTGCCCCTCAGTGGCACAGTCACACGGCCAAAAAGATTGTCCATGTCAGACTTGCCGCCTCTCCACAGCCCTCCATTGACAGTGACACCTCCGTGCCTGCTCAGCCCTCAGCTGCCAAGAGCAGCCTCAGCACAGATCAAGCTTCCCCCTCTGCCAGCAGCCCCAGCAGCCCCTGGGTTTTCTCCCAGAGGCAGAGCACGGTCCGCAGGTCCCGTAGCCAGCAGCCACCGAGACCTAGTGCCACCTTCTCCATGGGGCACTGTGGCTGCTTATGGGGCCAGGGAAACACCTTCCCTGGACAGCTCAGCTGAAAGGCTCTGGCGAGGGTCAGCAGCAAGGCAGGGCCATCGCCTGCCACCCCTGCGACGGGCAGGTGGCACGCCGCTCCGCACAGGGACCCAGCCTGCCTGGAAGCACCTGGAGCACAGCGAGATGGAGGAGCTCACTGAGGTGCAGGAAGAGCACGGTGGCAAAACCTATGGAGACTCATTTACAGGCCTTGCCCCGTGCCTGTGTGAAGACAGGTACAGTACATCACGTCCACCTGGACCCAGGAACAGTCAAGTGTCTGCCAAAAGGCAAATTCAGAGTCCCAGGTGATGCCCCACGCTCTTGGCTTGACCAAAGATGCCACAGAAGAGACGGGAAACTCTTCTGAGTTCCAGTCTCTGGCCCAGTTGGCAGAGCAGCAGTCTGTCTCTGAAAACTTGCAGCCCTGGGACAGTTTTCCAAAAGAGCCAGAGGAAAAGTGGGAGGAAGAAGAACTCCCAGAAACAGAGGCCACAGGAGACAGGTACAGCAATCCTCAGAGCACATCCCTTGCCCTCTTGAAAGACAAAGAGGGAGAGGCAGGAGCTTCTGCCCTGGACAAAGATCCCTGGGACGAGGGGCACAATGAGCTTTTGCCCACACTGGAGCCTGAGGAATTCTCAGACTTCTCAGCTTCTCCCTCATCTGGGAGCTCCTGTGAGGACAGGGAAACTCATCAGCTGCCTGAGCAAACGGCAGGTGGCCAGCTGGGGTGCACGGGGCCTGAGGATGCTTCAAAGCATCTTCTGAATATTGAGGCAGAGGAGCTGGAGAAGTTGGAGGAAGACATCCTCTCCTCCCTGGATGCAGAAAGCCCCTCGGGGCAGCACAGCCTTTGCAGCTGGACCATAGACTGTACAGGAGAGACCAAAAACTAGGCACAGCTGGTGCCTCCAGACCTGTTTGAAGAGCCGTGGTCTCTCTTTAACAACAAGGATGCGCTGTCCAGGGACACTCGGCCAGACCAGCTACTGGCAAAGTGAGAGGAAGAAGAGCTCCCTGACAGAGACACTGCAGGAGAGGGGGACAGTGAGCCAGAGAGCGAGTTGTCCCTCCCACTGCAAGAGGAGGGAGCAGAGCCAGCAGCTTCTCCCCTGGACAGCGATCCCTGCAACGAGGGGCACAGTGAGCCTTTCCCCATGGCACTGCCCAAGGACACAAATATGTCTGCGGTTTGTGTCGCGACTGCCGATCCTGCTGACGAGCCTGACAAAGCAGGCATGGAGGCTGGGCGTGCCCAGGCCGCCCCTCCCCAGGAAAAGCCCTGCGGCGATGAGCCGCCGGCAGGAGCTTGCCCGCTGCCTGCCCCGCCCCTCACACCCTTTGTTC
>NW_005054583.1:582546-583855 GCF_000277835.1 Geospiza fortis
GCCACCTTCTCCATGGGGCACTGTGGCTGCTTATGGGGCCAGGGAAACACCTTCCCTGGACAGCTCAGCTGAAAGGCTCTGGCGAGGGTCAGCAGCAAGGCAGGGCCATCGCCTGCCACCCCTGCGACGTGCGGGTGGCACGCCGCTCTGCACAGGGACCCAGCCTGCCTGGAAGCACCTGGAGCACAGCGAGATGGAGGAGCTCACTGAGGTGCAGGAAGAGCACGGTGGCAAAACCTATGGAGACTCATTTACAGGCCTTGCCCCGTGCCTGTGTGAAGACAGGTACAGTACATCACGTCCACCTGGACCCAGGAACAGTCAAGTGTCTGCCAAAAGGCAAATTCAGAGTCCCAGGTGATGCCCCACGCTCTTGGCTTGACCAAAGATGCCACAGAAGAGACGGGAAACTCTTCTGAGTTCCAGTCTCTGGCCCAGTTGGCAGAGCAGCAGTCTGTCTCTGAAAACTTGCAGCCCTGGGACAGTTTTCCAAAAGAGCCAGAGGAAAAGTGGGAGGAAGAAGAACTCCCAGAAACAGAGGCAACAGGAGACAGGTACAGCAATCCTCAGAGCACATCCCTTGCCCTCTTGAAAGACAAAGAGGGAGAGGCAGGGGCTTCTGCCCTGGACAAAGATCCCTGGGACGAGGGGCACAATGAGCTTTTGCCCACACTGGAGCCTGAGGAATTCTCAGACTTCTCAGCTTCTCCCTCATCTGGGAGCTCCTGTGAGGACAGGGAAACTCATCAGCTGCCTCAGCAAACGGCAGGTGGCCAGCTGGGGTGCACGGGGCCTGAGGATGCTTCAAAGCATCTTCTGAATATTGAGGCAGAGGAGCTGGAGAAGTTGGAGGAAGACATCCTCTCCTCCCTGGATGCAGAAAGCCCCTCGGGGCAGCACAGCCTTTGCAGCTGGACCATAGACTGTACAGGAGAGACCAAAACTAGGCACAGCTGGTGCCTCCTGACCTGTTTGAAGAGCTGTGGTCTCTCTTTAACAACAGGGATGCGCTGTCCAGGGACACTCGGCCAGACCAGCTACTGGCAAAGTGGGAGGAAGAAGAGCTCCCTGACAGAGACACTGCAGGAGAGGGGGACAGTGAGCCAGAGAGCGAGTTGTCCCTCCCACTGCAAGAGGAGGGAGCAGAGCCAGCAGCTTCTCCCCTGGACAGCGATCCCTGCAACGAGGGGCACAGTGAGCCTTTCCCCATGGCACTGCCCAAGGACACAAATATGTCTGCGGTTTGTGTCGCGACTGCCGATCCTGCTGACGAGCCTGACAAAGCAGGCATGGAGGCTGGGCGTGCCCA
>NW_005054584.1:0-2699 GCF_000277835.1 Geospiza fortis
GGGGACTGGGTAAGGATGGGATGGGGATGGGGATGGGGACTGGATAAGGATGGGATGGGGATGGGCACAGGGACAGCATGGGAAACAGGTAAGGATGGGATGGGGATGGGATCAGGAATACAGTGGGTTGGGATTGGACAGAAATGGGAGTTGGTTGTGTGTTGGGATGGGATGGGAGCATCTGATGAAGCCAGGCAGATCCCTGGACATCTCTCCCTGTCCCACAAGCACTCTGGGAAGCTGCTGGAGGAGATCCTGGTGTCTGCTCCCCAGACTCCAGCTCACGGGGCTGTGGCAAAGCCGCGGGCTCAGGTAACCCCCCCACCCCACCCCTGCTCGGGCAAATCCCAGTGGGAATCCCCCAGTGGGATGCTGGGCAGGGACGGAGCCCCTGGGGCTCTGACCATGATGTCCCTGGCCCCAGGCGCTGCCCAGCTCCCCGCTGCCCACCGAGGAGGATTTCGGGAAGGGGCCCTGGCTGGCCATGAAAACGGAGCTGGGGCTGGATGAGAGGGACCCCGGCTGCTTCCTCCACACCTACAGCGTGGTCATGGTGCTCCGCAAGGTGAGGGCGGCCCAGGATTTGGCTTCCTGCTCTTCCCTCACCCCTCAGAGCTGCTTTTAGGGCTGGGAATCTCTGGGGAGGGGGCTGAGCTGGGCACAGACATCCACATCCCTGTGGGTGATGAGGGCTGTAGAATCCTGGAATATCCCACACGGGAAAGGACCCATGGGGTTCAACTCCCAGCCCTGCCCAAGGTTACCCCAAAATCCCTGTTGTGTTGTGCAGGCAGCCCTGAAGCAGCTCCCAAAAAACAAAGTCCCCAGCATGGCTGTGATGATCAAAACCCTGACCAGGAGCAGTGCCGGTGCTGGCGCCGTGTTCCGGGACCCCACAGGTGAGTGTGCCCCCGTGGTACCTGTGCCCCCGTGGTACCTGTGCCCCCGGGGGCTTTGGCAGTACCTGTGCCCCCATGGTACCTGTGCCCCCGTGGTACCTGTGCCCTGTGGTACCTGTGCCCTGTGGGGCTTTGGCAGTACCTGTGCCCCCGTGGTTCCTGTGCCCCGTGGAGCTCCAGCCCGTTGCCCCCGGGGCTCAGGGATCCCATCCTCGTTCCCAGGGGAGATGCAGGGCACCGTGCACCGGCTGCTGCTGGAGCAGAGGCAGAGCGAGCTCCGCGCCGGCTCTGTGCTGCTCCTGAGGCAGGTGAGGAGAGCTGGGGGGCTCCTTATCCCACCCCAGTGGGGTCTGATCCCAGGGGAGTGCGGGGTGGTGATACAGCACATCGCATTCCCAACCCCATTAAACCCTGGAGCTGGGAACGTAAATATTAGGATTGGGGATAAGAGGAACCAGTGCATGTGGTACATCCCTGTTCCCATTCCATAGCACCCTGGCACTGCAAATACAGATACAAGAAAAGGATCTCCCACAGCTTTGCACCTCGGGTTTTTCTCAACTCTTGCTAAAATTTCACTCTTCATCCTAAGATTTCCATAAATGGGGCCCTGTAACTTGGGGGGTTTATCCAGGAGCTGGCTCTGCCCTCTCTGCAGGTCGGGGTCTTCTCCCCCTCCCACCGCAACCACTACCTCAACGTGACCCCCACCAACCTCCTCAGGATCTTCCCACCTGAGCCCGAGGGCTGCTCCCCCCGGCAGGTGAGGAGGGGGCACTGCTGGGACCCCCAAGAGGAAGGGTGAGGGCTGGATAAATCCCCCAATAATTCACCCCCACTGGGTTTTGCAGGTCCCTGCCCAGGCTGAGCCGACCCCAGATCCCCCTGCACAGCCCACCCGGGGTGTCCCTGTTCCTGAGGACTGGGGACAGTCGAGGACAAGTGGACACAGTGCAGAGCAGCGTCCTGGGGGCTTCTCCCTGTGCCCACCGAGCTCTGATCCCAGCTGGGAAGAGCCAGTGGGAGCGGATGGATGTGACATGGGTGAGTCAGACCCACTCTGGGAGGGGAGGAAAAGCTCTCTGTCCTGTGGAGAGCAGGTTCCCAACCTGAACAATTCCACCATCACACAAAACTCACATCCTGCTGTGCCCTGCAGATGACCTGGACGGGCTCCTGGGAGAGCTGCCCGAGGATTTCTTCTCAGCCCCAGCTCAGGTTGACTGTGGCTGAGCCCAGCAGAGGGTGACGGTGCCGAGGAGCAGGTGACACACCTGCCACCCACCCACCTGCTTCTCCCTCTGCATGTCCGTGGTGTTTGTGGTGGAGCTGAGAGCTGGGGAGGCCCAGGGGGAAGTGCCCTCAGCCCTGTCCCCAGTCCTGGGGCACACGGGCCCCTCTCGCTCCCAAACCTGCATTAAAGGGCTGTTTTGTTTCTGCATCACCTGTGTCCTCGTGTGTCACCCCTCTGTCCCTTCCTTGGGTGGGAGGAGCCGTTCCCCAGGGTCTCACAGCCCCGCAGGACTGGGGGGTGGTCCCCAGATCCCTCCCCATGGGACATCCTCACCTCGCACCCACCAACAGGTTAAACTGCCCCGCACCCCGTGACTCTGTTTACCACCAGGAGTTATTTATAGGGCCCTGGCTCTGGGATTTGATTCCACATCCGTGTGTGGGGCTCAGCCCTATTTATAACCCCCCCCCCAGGCTCAGGGCACCGCTTGCTGTCCCCGGAGCCTCCCCTGCCCTCCGGGGCTCCCATGGCCCACGAGTCGTTCGCCTTCAGCCCCTCGGCGCTGC
>NW_005054584.1:3383-3934 GCF_000277835.1 Geospiza fortis
CCGCCTGCTCCTGGCCTTCGGCGCCGACCCCAACGTGCTGAGCGCCGACGGCTCGGCCCCGCTGCACCTCTGCACCGCGCCCCAGAGCCTCAGGTACGGCCTCACCTGCGGGAAGGGTCCGGCCAGGGTGGGGCTCATGTGCTCCTCCCCCACCCACCTAATCTGGGAGCCAGGGGACTGTGGGGTGTCCTGGGAGGGTCCCTGGGGGTGTCCCATGGGTGACAGGTGTCTCCAGGGTGTCCCGGGGTGTCCCTGGGGGTGTCCCTTGGGAGCCAGGTCTCTCCAGTATGTCCCGAGGCTGTCCCTAGGGATGTCCCATGGCAACCATGGCATGTCCTGGTCGTGTCCCATGGGTGCCAAAGCGTCCCCTCGCCCTTTCCACCCTTTCTCCAGGTGCGCGGAGCTGCTGCTGGCGCACGGCGCGCAGGTGAACCTGGGCACCCGTGACCGGCAGGTGACAGCCCTGCACGTGGCGGCGCGCCAGGGGCTGCTGGCCCATGTGGAGCTCTACCTGCACCACGGCGCCGACCCCTCCCTGCGCACCCACCAGG
>NW_005054584.1:6996-7308 GCF_000277835.1 Geospiza fortis
GGTGTCGCTGTGCCCGCTCGGTGACCGGAGCCAGCACGGCGGCAGCTCAGCGTGTACATCCCAGCCTTGCTGCCGGACTTTACCCCCCAAAAAGGGGCTGTGCCCCCCCTCAAACCCCACTGCCCCAGCTCCGGGGGAGTGGGACAGCACCGGAACGGGCCGTGGCTTCTTCCCAAGGACTTTTAATGCAAATAAAGGGTGTCAAGTCACCCCAGTGGTTGCCTTCCTGCCCTGGGGCTGCTCTCTCCTACCCACCCACACTGCTGGGAGAAAAAAAAACAAATCCGGCCCCACCCGTGGTGAATAGAGTGG
>NW_005054584.1:8124-10340 GCF_000277835.1 Geospiza fortis
CGCGTGGAGGTCAAGCAGAGCTGCCCTGGGGACACCAGGAGTGGGGGGCTCTGCACTGAAGCTGGGCTGGGCTTCCCCCCCAGTTCTGCTCCATTCCCAGCTCCACCCCGGACGTCCCTGCCAGGCTGGGGTCCCCCCTCCCCAAACAGTTTGGCACAGGGATGGTCGCAGCAGCTCCCCCCACCCCCAGACCCACTCCCGAACAGCCCCAAACATGAAGGATGCAGCATGCAGCCCCCTGTGACCCCCTGTGTGGGCACTGCCAGGCCCTCGAGACCCCCAACAGCCGAATGCAGGCACAGCTGAACAGATCTGGGGGTGAGAGGGTCCTCCCTTGTCCTCTGGGTGGGAAATGCCCCCTCCAGTGTGACCCCCTCTCCTGAGCCAGCCCGACCGGCGAGTGCCAGCCCAGGGCGGGGGGGATTCACAACCCCCTGACCCAGGCCTGGACCTGCCCAGGGTGTCCAGGTGCCCCCCACCCCACTGGGGTGAGTGAGGAGTGGGTGTGGGGGGGGCACAGCTGGCTTTGGGGGTGCTGGGAGGGAGGGAAGGGGGGGCTGTACCCCCATGTCTGAGGGTGACCCCCGACATGAGCCCCAGGTACAAAAACTGTCACAGAATAAATAGAGGCACCGGGGCAGGGGGGAGGAAGGGGGGCACTAACGGGGGCTCCCCAAATCCAGCCCCACTCCAGCTGAGTCCTCTGTGCCCCGGTACCCACGTTGTGTCTGGGGGCTGTCCTGGCCCCTGTCCGTCCCTCTGTCCGTCCTGCCCCTCCCCAGCTCGGCGGGGCTCAGTTGTTGATGTCGTCGTAGATGCTGGGGGTGTGGGGGGCGGGGGGCTTGGGCTTCTTCTTCTTGCTGGAGCCGAGCCCTGGGGCGCCGCTCACCAGCCCCCGGTGAGGCTTCTTTCAGTTGTTGATGTCGTCGTAGATGCTGGGGGCCTGGGGGGCGGGGGGCTTGGGCTTCTTCTTCTTGCTGGTGCTCAGCCCTGGGGCGCCGCTCACCAGCCCCAGGTGAGGCTTCTTCTTCTTGGTCTTGCGGGACTCGGAGTTGTTTGTACCTAGGGAGGGGAGGAAGGGAAGAAATGGGGGTGTCAGGGAGGAGATGAGCCCCAAAACAGAGTGGATGGTGCCCAACTCTTGTCAACACCCAAGAAAATGTACCCCAAAATGTTCCTGCCCTTCCCAAGTGGGGGACAAGTTGCTCCAGGCTTTGGAGCCATGGTCTGTTCAACCCCTCTTGTACTGGGGACATGCCAGAACAGCCAGTTTTGCCCCCTCAGAGGGACCTGTGCCCCAGGATTTGCCCCCCAGCCCCTGAACACTCACTGGCTTTGGAGGAGGCTGAGTCGGAGGGGGAGATGTCGGAGGAGCCGTCCCACTGCAGGCGGCTCATCAGGGCCTGGCTCTCGGCCACCTCGAAGCTGTCGTTCTCCACGCCGCCCTCGGCCTCGGGCAGGGACCTGGGCACAGGTGTTACACAGGGCAGGAGGGGACAGAGCCCCCCCAAACGCCAGGGGGACACCCAGGGCCTCAGCCCAGCCCTCACCACCCTGCTGGGCTGTAAATCCCAAGCCCAGCCCTGGCTTCCCATCCCCTGCAGGCCTCCTCAGGGCTGTCCCTGTTCCCAGCCCCACCTGAGCACCCCGTGCAGCCCCCCCAGTCCCTTTCCACAGTGACCCCAGGAGCTTGGGGACCCCGATGTGCGGCCACTTACGCGGAGGGCCCGAGGAGGTAAACCCGGACTGCCCTGCGCTGCTCATCCGTGTGCTGGGGACACCGCAGGGACCTGGGGGTGAGACACAGCGCTGAGCTGGGCCTTCCCCCCTCCCATGGGATCTGAGCACGTTGGGGACCCTAGGGAAGCCCCCCAGAGTGAGCAGGGCCAGGCCAGGCTGCCCTTACCTGGTGCACATCTTCTTGGTGTGTTCGGAGATGACCCCGCATTGCTGGGGAGGGAAGGGACAGGTGAGTTTGGGAGGGGACAGGTGAGTGTCCCCTGGGCTGTGCTGCACCACCACAGGCTCCCAGTGCTGAGTCCCAGACAAAGCAGCCACCAGGCCACAATCAGGACCTGCTGCACGTCCCCATTCCCAGCCTGGAAACCAGCCCCAGTGGGATGGAGCCCAGCTGGGAGAGATGCCCGGGGTCCCATCCCCTGTGGTGCCCCCCTGTCCAGCTGGGAGCCCCCCATCCCCTCACTGTGCTGAGCAGC
>NW_005054584.1:11783-11969 GCF_000277835.1 Geospiza fortis
GAACCAAGCTGGACACCCCAGGATGGAAAGCAAGTGCTGGGGAGACCCAGACTTGGCTGAATTCCCATCCCAGGCTCCCCAGAGCCCGAACCCACAGCACCGCCAGGGTGAGACAGGCAGCCAGGCCCCGGTGCCTCGGTTTCCCCGGGAGCTGCAGCCCCACCTGCGGTTGGCGAAGCGGCTGGC
>NW_005054584.1:12065-12829 GCF_000277835.1 Geospiza fortis
CGCTGGTTTTACACCTGCCCGAAGATGTCCACACCCGGCTGGTCCACGATCTCTGCGGGGGGACACGCTCAGCCCCTGCCCTCAGAGCCCACATCTGCTCTGGGGGGTCCCTGGGGATGCCAGACCCTCCCCACAGCCTCAGCGGGGCTGGGGGGAGCTGAACCCAGGGGGTCTCTGCCACCTCCCACCCACACCCCAGCTGCACCCCACAGGGCCCCAGGCACCACATTTACCCCTGTGGTCACTGCTGGGGGGACATTTGGGTGTTTAATCTCCCTCAGCAGCCCTCAAACCCAAATCCCTGTGTGTGGGGACCACCAATCCCCTCAGAGAGCAGGGCCTGGCTGTGTCACTGTCACCAGCGTCACCCTGAGCCCTGGGGAACTTGGGGGGCTCACCAAAGTCCTTCATGCTGTCGGGGTCCGTGTCATCCAGGAAGAAGTAGCCGCACTTGACAGCCCGGTGCACCTCGAAGCACAGCCCCAGGCAGGCATCCTCCACCAGCTCCGTGTAGATCTCGTGTGCGATGGCCTGGGGGCCCAGGGGGGGCTGTTAGGGATGGGGGGGGACACATGGACACCCCAGGGGACAGACAGACCCCCAGATGGAGCAGCTCACCTCCAGTTTGCTGTTATCCAGGCCAGACAAAGACATATCCTCCATTTTCATTTGCAGCTGCTTGCGGAGAAGTCACGCCGAACGCTCATAGCACGGGACACGGGGGGCTGGGGGCACGGGGGGGGGGCTCAACGCCACCTCCAACC
>NW_005054584.1:13039-13527 GCF_000277835.1 Geospiza fortis
AGGTTAGTCCCCAGTCCCCCACTGGCCAGCCTGGACACGCCTGGCCTTCAGAGAGGTGTCAACCCCCCCAGGAGCCCCACCTCACCCCCCCACTGTCTCAGGACTGGAGGTGAGCACAGGGGACTCGGGGTGTCCCCAGACTGTCCCCTCCCAGTGGGTTTTGCTGCATCACCCTCCCTTGCAGCAAACGGAGGGAGAGCAGGGCAGGGAGGGGAGCACCGTGTGCCCCCCCAAAATGGGGCCTGGCCTCCCCCCAGCAATGGGACTCTAAAAACCCCAAAGTCATGGTCAGACACCCATCGGTGCTGGCCAGTGGAACCCCTGATTGTCACTGGGGGAGATGGGGGGGCTCTGCCCAGCCACCGGGATGGGGGGACACAAGAGGGGTCTCCACGCCCCCCCTACACACCCCAATCCCGCTGATCCACGGATTTCTTCCTTCCACAACAGAAAGAGGAAACAGGGGCTGGAATTGGCTCAGCCCCCAG
>NW_005054584.1:15354-16135 GCF_000277835.1 Geospiza fortis
TTTTTTTTTTCTTTTTTTTTTTTTAAAAGAAAAAAAAAAAGGGGGGGGAAAAAAAAAGGTGGGGTTTAATTTTTTTTTTTTTGTCTTTTTTTTTGTACTAAAAACACATCCACTAAAACACGACAGTGCTGGGTACATTCAGCAGAAAAAAAGGGATTGGGGAGGGGGTTCCCCTTAGGGGATTTTGGGAGGGGCAGCGATTAAAAATTGGGATGAAAATGAAAGGAAAATCCCAAATGGATTGGGGGAAGTGGGAGGGGGAAGCAGAGGGAGGGACAGATGGACACTGGGAGGGGGGGGACACCATCTGGGTTCTCTCGGGGGCCCCGGTCCTGGGGGGACTCGGGGGGATTGTCCGTGTGGGAGCACCCGGCTTCACCCCCTTGCCCCACGTTTGGGGGCAGTTTGCCCAAAATGGGGTTTTCTCAGCCCAAACGGAGGCAAGGACAGGGGGTGCTGCCCCCACCTTCCCCTCAGCACTGAGGGGGTCCCCAATGTCTTTGTGGGGGGGCTGGATTTGGGGTGCTGAGAGCAGCAAACCCGGGGGGCGTTACAGAGCTGGATGGGGGAGGGACCCCTCAAACCCAAAATCTGCAGCATGGCCCCCCCTGCTGCCCCCAGAGCCCTGCAGAGATTTGGGTGAAGAGAAAAATGAGAGAAACCCTCTCAGAACCCCCATCCCCTTCTCTGGGATCCCCAAATCCTGTCCCCCAGCCCAGCTCCTCTCCAGTGACAGGAAGGGGGGAAAAGAAGGAACAAATCCTGAGCCCCCCCAGTTAGA
>NW_005054584.1:16189-16602 GCF_000277835.1 Geospiza fortis
AGGTGCCGTGGGATTGCTGGTGCTCGTGTCTGCTTAAAAAAAGGGGGGGGCCCTGCCAGGCCCCCCATGCACCCACCCCGGTCCCCACGGCCCCATCCCCTACCCAGGAAGGAGTATTGACCCCCCCCAAAATAAACCCAAACCACACCAAAATGTACAGCGTGGCCTGGCTGGGGAGAGGCCCCCGGGGGGAAACATAACTGGTGTTAACTGGGGTTAACTGGGGTTAACTGGGGCAAGGGGAGCTCTGGTGTCCCCCCCCCGCCAGGATTTGGAAGGAAGGGAGAGGAGCAGCTTCACCAGAGACAGAGAGGAAAATCGGGAGGTGGGGAAGGAGGGCAAGGAAAAAGGGGAAAAAGAAAAATAAAAGATGGATATTTCTTTTTTTATAAAAAGGAAAAAAAAAAAAAACC
>NW_005054584.1:17122-20324 GCF_000277835.1 Geospiza fortis
GTTTGTTTTTTTTTTTTTTTTTTTTCCTGTGTGTTTTTCTTCTCTTTGTAGAAAGTCCAGAGCTGGTAGCGAGGGGGTAATGGGGGTAGGGATGGAGAGACACCCCCCTGGAAAGAATGAAATTCCAAAAAAAAAATCGCTTCCCCCTCGGGAGTAAAGCGGGGGGCAGGGGTGGGGGGCTCTCTCCTCGCCCCCCAGCCTGGGGGAAGCAGCCCCTGATCCCCCTCCTTAGTGTGAGCTCGGCGGAGGGGTCCCCCCGGCCCCCGCTCCCCGTGCTGGGGGTCCCACGGGGGGGCAGGAGGAAGAGGAGGAAGGATTTTGAGGGGCTGCAGGGGGGATTTGGGACCGAAACCGAGAAACCAAACGACGTTACAAAGAGCTTGGCCGGTCAGTTGGAGTCGGAGTCGGAGGAGTCCCCCGAGGAGGAGGAGGAACTGCTGCTGCCCTCTGAGTCGTTGTCATCCTCATCCTCATCATCCTCATCCTCATCATCGTCGTCGTTCTGGGAGGGGGGTGGCAGAGAGGAAGGGGTGGTCAGGGCAGGGTTGGTCATCATCACCTCCTTGTCCCCTGCTCACCCTCCCCGCAGGGGTCCCACAGAGCAGAGGTGTGACCCCCACCCTCCCATCACTGCCCCCGGGGTCTGGGGGAGGAGGAGGAGGAGGAGGAAGGACACGGGCAGGAGCCAGGAGCGAATTTAGCGAGGGCTCAGCTCGGGGTGGTGCCGGGGACGTGCCGGAGCAGCGCGCGGGGTCCTGCCCTCACCTCTGCCACTGCCTCGCTACACGATCCGAGGGAGGCTGCCCCACCCGCCTCGGGCCTCAGTTTCCCCCCTCTAAAGCCAGGGAAGGAAGAGGCGTGAGCTGAGACCAGCGAGGGGGTGGAAACACCTCACCTGTCCGGTGGCGAGCACAAGGCACGGACACGGTTTCTGCCCCCAGCGCCATCCAGCATAGTCTGATTTCAGTTGCACCGGTGTAAAGCTTTCACTCTGGTGACTTATTCGGCATTCACACTGGCGCAAACGGAGCCGAGACCAGACTCAGTATCTCCACCAGGAAAAAGACAGGAGATTGTTCTCTGCTCACTGGGGGCTCTGCACACCCCCCCGCACCTCTAGGTCCCGAGGCTGCTCCTGACTGCGCCCCGCGGCTGCTCCTCCTCGTGCCCTCCCCGGGAACTCCGGGGGGATCCTGCTCCCCTTCTTCTCCCCACGTCCCCCTGCTGCCCCGGGGGGTTTCTCTGCCATGGATCTGTCTGAGCCCCCCAGCCCAGGGGGAGGGTGAGGGGGGCCCTGTGCCCTCCCCGTGCCACGGCCTCACCTCGTCCCCGTCCTCGCTCTCCTCCTCGCTGCTGGACTCCGAGGAGTCGCCGCCTTCCTCTGACGAGTCACCGTTGTCATCATCGTCATCCTCATCTTCATCGTCATCCTCCTCCTCCTCTTCCTCCTCGTCATCGTCCTCGGACTCCTGCAGGACAGGAGGGGTTTGGTGACTCCCTGGACCTCCACACCCATGGGTGCAGCCCCCACCCCATCCCTGACAATCCCCCTTTGGGTTCCTCCAGCCATTGAGCAGATCAGGTGATCCCCTACCCCACACCTTGCTGGGAGCCTTTCCCCATTTATACTGAAAAAGGGTCCCTGAGCAGGTACCAGGGTCAAAACCCGACCTGGATGGGTTCTGAGCAGGGATTTGGGGAAAGTTTATGGTCTTGAGGACAGGGCAGGCAGCTGGAGGCACAAAGGATGCCTCTGACACGCTCCCCAGGGAGGGATGGGTGGCCTCATGGGGATGTTATGTACTCACCGACTTGGACTGCATTGTTGGCTTCATCTTGGGGTTGGGACCCCGGATCTTCCCTATGCTCTTGCGTTTCTGTGGGAACAAAACAGAGCCTTTTAGGGCTCAAGTTCAGCTCCTTCCCAGCGTCCAGCCCAGAGAAAATCCCCCTGCTGAGCTGCCATGGGAACAAATCCCCACCAGAGGGGCTCTCTGGAGTGTGGCACATCCCAACCTCCCCCAGGACTGATCCTGCCCAGTCCCAAGCCCCCAGTAACCCCAGCCCACTCCCAAACTCCTGGGATCCCAGCACAGCAGTGCCACATGGATACTCACGTTGGAAATGTGTTCCTTGTACGCAGCCCGCTCCTGGGGCGAGAGGCTCTGTGGGGACAGGGACACAGTCAGGGATGGAAGGGCACGGAACAGAATGGGGGATGGAGCAGGGAGGGCTCTAGCACAGGGCACAGCCTCCCCATCTATGTAACTTTTATCCTTTAAAGTTACAAAATGTCAAAAAATGGCCCGGAGGTGGTGGTTTCCGGAGGAGGGGTGGGAACAGAGACCCTGCCAAACATCATCCCCAAAACCAAGGGATCTCAGTCTCCCACTAGGAATCAAGATCCAGCACCCACCTTGAGCCAGATGTCGAGGTGCACCTTGTACTGTTTCTGCTGCTCCTCTGCCAGTTTTTTGTAGTGGTCCTTCTGGCCCTGGGAGATGCGCTGCCAGCGGCTGCCGATCTCCACCATGCGCTCCTTCAGCGGGAGGTGGTTCAGCTCCCCGTTGGACAGGAGCTCCTGGGAGAACTTCTGGTAACCGTTCCTGCACGGGAGAGCGCAGGGACCGGGCTGGGACAGGGGGCACAGATATCCAGGTGCCCATAAACCCCATCCAGCCACAGCTGGATCCAACCCACCCTCCCTCCCTCCCTCCTCTTGCTCCAGGTCCTTCCCACCGGCACAGCCAGAACCAGTTTTTCACACCCAGGTACTCACATTGGGGGTTTCTTCGGCTCTCCCTGGAATTTCATTTTCTTGGTGGAGTTGGTGGAGCACGGAGGGGCCCGCATCTCACTCAGCTCCCTCTGAGGCACAGGAGAGAGAGAGGGTCAGGGAGAGGGGCAGTGCTGGCTAAGGGACACGGCGAGGGGCAGGATGGGGCAGAACCCACCTCATATCGCTTCTGATCCTCTGCTGCCTTCTTGATCCACATCAGCTTCTCCTTCTTCTCCATGTTGTTCCAAGTGGCCTCCATGGCCTTCAGCGCTTTGCCCCGGTCGTTCTGTGGGACAGAACCACCACGATGCATCAGGTGCACCCAAAAACCCTGGGATATTGGGGTGCTGCTCCCCCTGAGACCCCCATCCTCCCCAGGGCTCCCAGCACAAACCCAGGTGTGAGAGCCAGAGAGAAATTCCT
>NW_005054584.1:20334-30813 GCF_000277835.1 Geospiza fortis
GGGAGTGATGATCCCACCTCCAGCCCCTTTCCCGGCCCACTCCTCACCTTGAAACGAGCCAGGTAGTCCCCGATGACGCTCTGTTGCCAGATCTCCTCAGCAGTTTTGGGAGACTCGGGCAGCTTCCCACGCTCCTCCTTATCTGAGCCGTGCTTCTTCTCTGACTGCGCCTTCATCGCTGCTTCCCGCGCCTTGTACTTGGCCTGGGCAGGGGGCACAGGGTGAGGGGGCACGGCAGGGACACAGCCCCCAGCACAGGGGGACATGGAGCTCCCCCAGCACTGTCCCCACTGACAGCCCCAACCCCATCTCGGGACTCCCCCCATCAGGAAAACCACCAAAGCCTTAAAACTGAGGCTCAAGGGCCCTCTGAGGTTTCTTTATCTGGTGGGTTTTGACCCCCCAGGTGATGAGAGGGGAGGCACAGCCAGTGCCAACATTGGCACCTGTGTGACAGGTCACTGAGATACTCATGGGGATGTTTGTGCCCCGTGGTGCAGGACAAGGACAGGAGCACCCCCTGCACTGCCCGAGATGCCTACAGGAGCAGAGGAGATGGAGGAATAGAGGGATGGTGATGGAGATGGAGAAGAAATACAGGGATGGTGATGGAGGAGGAATAGAGGGATGGTGATGGAGAAGGAATAGAGGGATGGTGATGGAGATGGAGGAGGAACACGGGGATGGTGATGGAGATGGAGGAGGAATAGAGGGATAGTGATGAAGATGGAGGAGGAATAGAGGGATAGTGATGGAGAAGGAACAGAGGGATGGTACCCACCTTCTTCTTCTCAGAGAGGTCGTTCCACATGCGGGCCAGGAGCCGGGTCAGCTCACTCTCTGACAGCTCCGGCCGCTCCTCCTGCAGCTGCTTCCGCTTCTCCTCCGAGAAGATGAACATGGCTGAGATGGGCCTCTTGGGCTTCTCTGAGCTGGCCTGAGGGGGCACACAGGGCTGTGAGGGGGTGAGCCCATGCAGGGACCCCAAAGCCCTTTGAGATGCACAGCCCCACCCCAAGGCTCTGGCAGGTGCTGCCCCCACCTTGCCGGTCTCTGGTGAGGATTTTTTGGATGCAGGACTCGTCGCCCCTTTCCGGTTGCTGCCCAGCATCTTCTCCTCACCCAGCACCCGCTGCTGCTCCTCCTCGGGCAGGCTCTGGGTGGCACAGGAGGAGAGACATCGTTAGACAGCCAGTGCTAATGAGGCCTTGAGGCAATGGGGGAGTAGGGACTAGGAATTTGCCTAGGGAAGGCAAATTCATGCACTTGGGTGTCCTGATCCACATCCTGTCCCAGTCAGGACCAGCATCTGGAACTGCACATGTACAGACTGGGGTTCCCATGCTGTCACCCCCTATCTGGGCAGTGTCCCTCTCCCCCAGCTCAGCCATTTCTCAGTGAAAGCAGGTGGGCAGGTGCCTGGATCCGGGCACACCCCTGGGTTTTCCATCCCGTGGCCCTGCAGCCGCAGCCGGGGCTGCGTCACATCCGCCCGGGGACGGGGACCATGCTGGGGTGGCCTCGGTGCAGCTCCCCCGCCCACGAGGGAAGGAAGTGAGAGGCTGCACAGCCACAGCCACTGAACAGCCTCCCCTCCAGCTCCAGTCCTCTGCTCACCCCAGCTGGGGGCCCACCCTCACCTCCCAGTGCCCAATTGGAAGACACTGAGTCAGGCATTAGGACAGACAGAAGGACAAGGCTATGTGCAACCACCTGCACAGCACCCACCGCTGGGCCCAGACATGTTTTGGGAGTGCAGAGAGGGCAGCTCCCCATTTAAGTCATTCCAATCCCTGGGCAGAGTTCCCCATTCCCAGATTTGGGATCTCCAGCACCTGATGGCTGAGCACCCCCTCATCACTCACCTCCAGGAAGCGGAGCAGCTCGATCTCGTAATCTTTCTTTTTCTGGAAGGAGATGGAGGCGTGTGGTTACACAGAGATCCCTCACTCCATTCCTGCCCCTTGCAGCCCCTAACCCAACCCCAATCCCTTGGCAACAGCACCCTCCACCTGGACCATGTGTTTGTCCCACACAGGAGACAGGATCCAGGGAGGTGACTGAGGATCTCAAGGAGAATCAGCAATGCAGACCAGCACAGGGACTGAGGAAAGGTGACAGCTTTGTTTCCAGGGATATTTGTAGCCCAGACTCTGCACTGGTGCCCACCTGCCTCTTCCCCTACCTGTCCATCCTCAGCCACTCACCTGGTCACACTTTTTGTGGTAGGCGTCCTTTTCCTTCTGGGAGAGCAGCTTCCACTGCTGGCTGCACAGCACCATCCGCTCCGTGCTGGGCACGTCTTTCATGTTGGCCATCAGCTCTGCACAGTACAGGGAGTAGCTATTCCTGAAAAACCCACAGAGGGACCCAGTGTTAGGGAAAACTCTCCCCTGTGCAGCTGCCTCAGTGCAAAAAGCCTCCCCAGAAGCCCCAGCTAGGTTGCACCAGGCAAGGAAGTAAAGTGCCTGTGTTTTAGGGCAGCTGAGTGCTGGATCACCCCCTAAAAGCCAGAGTATCACTGTAAACCTTGCTCAGATTCTCCCCAAAATGTGTATTTGATGTATATTTAAGGACTGGTTTAAAGGGATCATCTTTAAGTCTGGAAAAGCCCTCTAAGATCATTAGTCCAACCATGAACTAACACTGCCAAGCCCACCACTAAACCGTGTCCTTAAATGCCACATCCACACTTTCTGAACACTTCCAGGGATGGTCACCATCCACTGCCCTGGGCAGCCTGTTCCCAGGCTTGACTGTGAAGAAATGTATCCTATAAACCCCACGTAACCCCTCTGTGTCTGTGCTCCCAGAAGTTATCTGGGCTCCCCAAGCCCAGCAGAGTCCAGTTTCCTCTCTGGCAAGAACCAGCATCCCCGCAGGCCGTGGCTCCAGGAGGGACAGGACTCACGGGGGAGGCTTCGTGGGTCGTCCGTCGAACTTGTCCTTGAGCTGCCTCTCGGCCTTGGTGAGGGTGGAGCGGGTGATTCCCTCCTCGCTGATGTTCAGCTCCGGGTGCTTCTGGATGTAATCCCGCATGATCTCCTGTGGGAGCAGAGAGCGGTCAGAGGGGCTGCCACCCCCGCCTGCCGGGCCCGGAGGAGGAGGAGAGAGAAGCCAACCATTGCCCTAATCCTGTGCCCTGGGATGCTGCTGCCTGCCCCACACACGGCTGGAGAGGCAGGGCTCACACTCACTAGGGACCTGCCAGGACCTGCCTGATCCCCACGCTGGCTATCGGGAGAGGCCCCGCAGGGCTGGGATGCAGAGAGGCTCAGAGTGAATGTCGGGACGAGTGTGGAGGGGACCGGGTGAGGCTGCTCCCTACCTCGTACTCCTTCCGCTGTTCCAGGGCCTTATGAATCCATTTCAGCCTCTTTTTATCCGAGAGTTGAGACCACTGCTTGCCCAGCGACTCTTTCACCTCCTTCGTGGTGGCCTGAAAACCCAAAGCCAGAGGTGAGGGCAGAGGGGTAAAATCCAAAAAAAAACGAGGGATGAAAAAATATGAAAAAATGGCAAAAAAAATGGCGTGGCCTGGTGGGGCCTGATAGCAGCCAGCATGGGGTGGCTGGGAGCCGTGGGGCTGTGTGGGAGTGGGGGGCATGGCCAGAGGTGGATGTCTGTGCTGGAATCCTTTCCTTTTCCTGCCCTGACTCAGGTTGTGGTCACCCCTTCCTGGCAAAAAGTGGGGGCTGGATCCCTGAGCCTCTTCCAGGTGTGCAGAGCCCCTCCTTACCTGGGTCCAGGCTCCGGGAGCTCCTAGCGGTGTCCTCCATCCCGACCCCCTGAAATGCTTCTCTCCCTTCCCCCTCCTGCCCCCAGCAGCGGGGTGCAGGACCCCCCAGCACTCACACTCGCACTCACTCCCACCCACCGTACTCACATCTGGACGCACTTTCAAGTAGATCTTCTTCTCGTGGTTGTACCACAGCTGCTGGGGGGTCTTGGGCTTCTCGGGGACGTCGGATTTCTTGGCGTTCTGGATGAGATCCGGGTGGTCTTCCCTTCAGCACGAAGGCAGGCGGGGAAGGGAGAGCGTCAGGGAGGTGGCAGTGGCAAGGAGAGCACCCCTAAACCTCACTGCAGGGCAGAGCCTCAATGGGCTCAGGTGCTGGGGAGTGCCCAAAAAGAGCAGGAGGGTTTTAGGAGAGATTTAAGTTTGTCCCTCCTTGGGGAGCATTGGCTACAGCCATCCCTGGGCTCGGCTGCAGCCCTGAAGCAGCAGCAGGTCACTGGGAATGCCAGGATCCACCTGGATCACAGCAATCACATCCAAAGGGAAGGTCTGGAGTGATTGGGGGGACACTTCAGCTTTTATCAGTGCTGTCCCCCACCTCACAGACCCTGACCCCCAGAGCATGGCTGGTCTCTCATCCAGTCTCCCAGCTGGAGGGCGGCTCTCAGACACCTTTTCCTTGCTCTCTTTTTGCTGAATTCCCCCTTCTCTTCAAGCCAAAAGCCCATCAGGGCTTCCTCTATGACTATGCACAGGAGGGGAATCTGGATCTGCCTGGTGGGGCTTGGGGAAATATGGGGGGCCTGCCTGCTCACCTGAACCTCGCCAAGTTCCTCTCAAACTCCTGCTTCTCTCGCTGGAAGTCCTGGATGTATTTCATCTGGGGACACAAAGCCACCACAGGTGGAGAGGGACATCAGCACCAGGGAACAGGCAGGAAGATACATCCCTATCCACCTGGCTGGGCATCCCACCAGCCCAAGAGGGTGGAATGGTCCTGCAGAGGGTTTCCAGCCTGCCTGAGACCCAGCAGCTGGATCTCTCCCCTCTCTGTGTATCCCAGCAGCCCTGGGGGACCTTGTGCCCTGGACTTCTCCTGGACACCCCAGAGTTAAAGCTGGGCACCCCCCAAAGCTGTGCCCAGGCTCTGGTATCTCCAGGTGGGCAGATCTCTGCTCCCAGCCTCTCTCAGAGCCTGTCCCTGTGTCCCTCACCCGGACAGGGTGGCACAGTGGGGTGTGTGCCTTAACCCCTTTAAACACAGATCCACCCGGTGGCAAAGCCACCATCCAGGTCCGTCAGGAAGAGATGGACCAACGGACAGACCCAACCGGCCTCCACCCCAGAGATCCTGGGAACCAGGACAGGAAAAGCCAAGGAAGTCTTACAGGTCTGACAGGACTAAAGGAACACCTGGCTTCTCCTGTCGAGAGCTGCATTAAGCCCTCGCCAGGCAGAGCTCGAGCTCTGCTGGTTTTACTGGAAGAGCTGAGCAGAGCCCAGCACAGAGAGGCCCACAGTGGGAAGGGGCTTGCTGACCTCACCCCCACACCCCCCCCATACCTTTTTCTTCTCGGGAAGCTCCTTGTATTTTTTGGACAGGATCTTGGTGAGATCCAGGTTGCTCATTTCGGGGTGAAGCTTGGCATATTTGGCTCGCTTCTCCATGAAGAAGCGGAAATAGGGAGTCAGGGGCTTCTTGGGGAAGTCGGGGTGTTTCTGGGGAGACAGCAGAGTGGAGGACATTGAGCATGGAGCTGGCAGTGGGGCAGAGCCTAACCCATGGCTCCCCAGACCTGGGGGCTGTCTCCATCCAGCCCTGCTGGTGATCCAGGCACAGCAGGTAAGGAGGAGGAAACTACAGCATCTCATGGCTGGGAACCTTGGGAGCAGCCTCCAGCCATCCAGAGCTGTCAGCACAGAGCAAGAGGGGACACTGGGGCAGGAGGAAGGGATGGGACCCAGCTCCCAGGGATGGACCACTGGCTGCCCCAAGGCCACCCAGCCGAAAGCACCCGGCAGGCCAGGAATAGGACAGCAGCTCCCAGCCCCTCTGGAGCTAAACTTGGATGCAGGCTGCCAGCAGTACAGCCAGCCATATTAAATGTACCCGGGAGTTGGCCCAGGCCCAGAGCCACGGCCTCCGGAGCCTTGGGCAGCCGGACACCAGGATTAGGGGCACTGAGGTGCCTGCAGGGGCTGCCACGGTGGAGCCACGTGGATCTGAGGTGCCACAGGGACAACAGGACCACATCCTGGGGAAGTGTGGGGTCACCCTTCAGGGACTGAGACTAATTCCTGCCCAATACCTTGAGCTTTTTGCCTTTGTAAGGATTCTTCACGTGCTCTTCAGCATCCATAATGAGCTCTGTGAGGGTCCGGAATTTCCTCACCTGCGCAGGAAATGAAGAGACAAAGATTTGAATAGGGGACAGGGCAGATCCCCAGCACAGCAGAAGGCCACTGGGTTTTGTAATGCCACCCCAAAAATGACTGATGCCAGCCCCTCTGAGGGGGTCACAACGCTGACAGCAGCGGGATGGTGCCGGCACCAAGGGCCGAGGGCTCTGGGCACTCAATCTGGACAATACCAACAGCCCAGGGAATGTCAGTAGGACACTCAGACCCTGCCACAAAGCCCCCAGGAAGCCCCATGAGGTGTCAATTACCTCATTAGAGATCTCCATCCACTTCATCTTGCACATCTCCCCTGAGAAGTCCTTGAAAGCCACTTTTTCCCAGTCCAGGTGGGACTCGGTGGTTTTGAACTTGCTCCCGTCGTTGGAGGGCAGGTTATTCTTCATGCACTCCAGGAGGGTTAGCATGTCCTCCTGCGACCAGCGGTCTGAGCAGTGAGAAACAGGATCAGCCAGGGGCAGGAAGCCTTTTCCCTTCCCTTCCCTTCCCTTCCCAGCAGGACACCGGGACTACAGCTCCCGGCGTGCCGCTCCGGACCGCACGCCAGGACACGTAATCTCCACATGCTGCCTCTCGAGATTAAAGATCAAAGGGACGTGGCTGTTTCCATCACCCTCGAGCAACTCTCCACGGGCCAAAACAATCTGGGCAAAGCTAGAAATTCCACTCGGTGCAAACCAGAGAGACTCGCTCATCCCAGAGAACCATCAGATAAGGGATGGCTCTGCTGTACGAGAGCAGAGGGCTATTTCCTACCCCTGCGGAGTGACATGGGAGCAATGAGCTCTCCAGCCAAGCAGGAAGCTGGGAAACCCACTTTCTAAGTGGATGTGTCCAGAGCAACTGGAAAACCTCAGCGTTGCTTTTTCTGTACCTTGGAGAGCTTTGTGATCACCTGGGCCCAGCTCCATGGTGACCTCTGCCAAGGTCAAAGCTCCCAGATCACAAAGTGAGGGGGGGCAGAGCCCAGCATGGACCCCCTGTCTCACAGAGAGGTCCCTGATAGTGCAGGGTGATGTTCATATCACCCCAACATCCCCCAAACTGCTGGGAGGAGCATGCCCAGCTCCCACAGGAACATGCTACTGGAATGGTGGGATGGGCACGCGGCAAAGCCAGAGAGCCTGGAGCAGCCTGGAGGCCAGGACAGGCAGCAGCACCGTGCTGGGACAGGCAGCAGGCAGGATATCCCAGCCCTGAACACCTCATCCTGCCCCAACCTTGGGGCTGCTTCCTTGCCAGGGGAATTCCTCCCTGCTCTGAGCTTCCACGCCAGCAGGGGAGCACAGCCCAGGGTGCTCTGCAAACATGGGTGGCCCTGGGGAACGCAGCGGGGCCTGGGAGCGGAAGGAAAATTCCCTGGGGATGGGCTGGAGGAGGAGCAGAGCCCGGAGCCACCCGCCCACGCAGCCGCGGCTGCCTCAGCCCGGGATGGGCACCTGGGATTCCCGCAGCACAGGACTGGCTCACCACGGCATTCCCTGCCTCACACCTCTGCCAGGTGAAGGCTGAGGTGTTTGGAGCTGCCTACAGGACATGGAGCCCCCCAGAGATGGGGACAGGGTGGCTCGTCATGGATCTGAGTGCAGCATCTCTCCCTCCACCTCCAGGAATGAAACCAAGCTCCCAGAAATATCCAGCTGCACAGATTTCTCCAGCTGCAGCTCTCCTTCCACTCAAGACTCAACATGAGAAAAACCACCTCCACCTCCTGCCCTTGCAGGGGTCTGGGGAAGGACAATTCCCCTGGATTCCTAAATTCAAGCAAGGGATGTTAAAGGACATACAGGACCTGGTGAAGGGAGCACAGCCAGGACATGATCCCCTCATCCCATTTTCCCTCCTGGACCTGCCTGGTTGGGAATCAAGGCAGGAACAGTTTGGGATCCAGCTGGTCCCTCGAGTGACCTCATTAGGGATTAATAAGGAGGGAGAAGACAGAAAAAGCCCCCTGGAAAGCGAGGGCCTGGTGGCTTGGGGTGTGTCCCCATACTCATGGCTTCAACCCAAAACACCATGAGGAGGCAAAAGAGATGGGAAACTCCCATTCCCTATAGAGCTGGGGGAGATCAGAGCTGAGGGAGGGAGAACACAGCCCCAAATTCTGTCTTCCTGTTTTTCCCATCCACTTTCCAAGCCTCCCAGGCAAGGACCAATGAGGCAGAACAGGGCTGGGAAGCTGGTGCCAACTTTACTTGCAGAAATCAGGAGGAATTATCAAAAGCAGCACAGCCACAAAAATCCAGAGGGGATGGAGAAGGGGATGAGACACCCCCCCAAACCTGCCCCCATCAAGCCCAGTGCCTCAGTTTCCCCCCTCAATTGCAGAAACACCCGGAGACCTTTGGCCCTGTGTGAACCTCCCACTGGCACATAGCCGGAATAACCACATCCCAAAGGAAAACATTAAAAACCAGTGGAAACATCCCAAAATCCTCGCTGGCAGCAGCGTGGGGACAACAGGGACCCCCACACTCAGCCCTCCATCCCTCTGTTGCCCCTCCCTCAACCTGGGGCATGCTGAGGAGCGCTGGAATTGCGGCGCTCACCCACCAGGATGAATGGGGCTGTCTGTGCCCTGGGACCGATTTATCCCGGCTCTCCTGGCACCGGCCGGGCCGGGTCTATATTAGGAAAGCTGCCCCGGTGTAATTAAATCCATCTCAAGTCCTGGAGAAGGACACGTGCTCGGCCGGGTTCGCTCGAGGCAACAACCCCGACTGCAGCAGGGAAGGAGGAAAATGGGGGGACCTGGCAGGTGTGAGGGGCTGGACGGCGCTCCACAGGTTTGGGGGACCCAGGGGGTTTTTAAGGGGTGGAGTGGCAGAGCCCTGCGAGCTGCCCTAAACAAACATCTCTCTTGTTTCCCTTGTTTTCCTGCCCCTTTTCCAATAAAAGCTGACGCTCTGATGTCATGCTGGGGTCTGGAAGCTGGAGGCCCAAGGTAACGGCTCGGCTCGGCTTTTAATGCAGCCCAGATGTGAGCAGGGAGGGCAGCACCTCTGTGCCAGCTCCCCCTTCCCAATCCCCCCCCAAGAGCATCCCAGTGCCAAGGGTCTGCTGGTGCACTGGAGCATGAATCCGTGTGCTCGTACACGTGTGCGCGTGTTCCCCGTGGGGGATCAGAACTCAGAGAGGCAGATTCCCCCCCACCTCAACCCGCTGGCAGCCGGGATCACGCATCCTCCATCCCTCCTCCCTCTCCATCCCTCCTCCTCTGCCATCCCTCCGAGAAAAGGGGCGCTCTGAGGTTTATTTATTATTATTTTTAAGCGTGGCAGCAGCACTCCTCTGGGAGCACATGCTGGGGGATGCTGTCGGGGGCTCACCTTGGTTTTTGGGAGCTGTCATTTCCAGGTCTGCAGGGCACTCAGCTTCGCCGTTCATCCTCCACCTGCCTGTGCCCAGCACGATCCCGCCGGCTCCCTCCTCACCCTCCTCCCGAAATCACTCCCGCACGGCTCTGCAAGGAAAGGGAGAACCCTGCTAGGCATCCCCACCATGATGGGGGGCCCGCAATTCCTAACGGGGAGTGGGGGAAACGTGATCCACACATCCTCTCCATTCCCGGTGAATGAGTGCAGGAATATCCCCTCCCACCCATCCCTGTGAGGTCTGGAGAGAGCTCCAGCATGGGGGATCCTTCATGGTGATGTGACCCCCACATTGGTCAGGGGAGAAGAAAAGGGTGTGTGGGCAGGGGAGAAGGGTCCAGGGGTTTGTTCCCAAGGTGGGGGTGGGATCTGAGAAGGATCCCAATAAATCCCAGAGGAGACACATTCAAGGTGGCTCCCTGGGGTGGGTGGGATCCAAAATCATGGGAGCAAGAGAATCTGAGGCAAGAGGGCTCCGAGGGATCTCCTGTAAGGGGGTTCACTCCCCACACTGCAAAATGGGGGTTTCAAAGGAAGGCCCACCACAGATCCAGCAAAATCCTCCCCAGAGGTGGGGACATGCTTGGAGAAGAGAGGGGTCCCCCAGATCCAAGGGAGCTGGGGGAGGCATTTGGAGACCTTGGGGGGATTCAGGGGTCTCCCAAGGGAGGAGAACAGGCTGGAGGAAAGTATTTCAACAGGGGGGGCTCCAGAGGAAGGATGTCCTCAGACCCCATTAGGAAGAATGTTATGTCTCCGTGGGGAAGGATAGCCTAGGGAGGGAGCCCCCAAAACTTAGTGTGGGGGGGTGGCAGGACAGTAGCCTGGGGGGCTCCCCATGGGGGACTCCATTGGGGGAGCCCCTGGAGGGCGGAGCGGGCAGGAGGCCTCAGGGGGATCCCCTGAGGGACAGGCCGCAGGCCTGGGGGGAGCAGGCGCAGGGCTGGG
>NW_005054584.1:30861-42625 GCF_000277835.1 Geospiza fortis
GGTGGGGAGGGGGCCCAGGGGCTTCGGGCAGAGCCGGGCCCTGGGTCTGAGGGAGGAGCAGCGGGATGGCCCAGGGGGCGCAGAAACCCCGGCAGGATCCGGGATGGCCCCGGGGGAGATGAGCTGCGGAGGGGAATGCGGGAGAACCGCGGGGTGCAGGCCCTGCCAGGCCCGGGGGCCGGGCCAGCCCGGGGGGGGCCGAATGTGAGACCCCCTGAGGGAGATCCGGCCTGGGGGATCACCTGGGGGCGGGTGAGGAGCGCTCAGACCCCTCCAGCGTGGGACTGAGGATCGCCCGGGGCGGGATGAACCCTGAAGGGATGGGGGAGAACGGCTCCAGGCTTGGATCAACCCCCGCGGGGGGCGGACCTAGGACCCCCCCCGGGGCCGGCCGAGGGATCTCGGTGGGCTGCGCGCATCTCCCCCGGGCTGACCGCGTGGGGATGGCTGAAATCCGGGGGTTCTCAGGCCTGTTTATATAGAAATATAAGAAATATAAGAAATATAATAATCCCTAAATGTGGGTAACACACAAACACCCGGCTCGGTGGGCTGCGCGCATCTCCCCCGGGCTGACCGCGTGGGGATGGCTGAAATCCGGGGGTTCTCAGGCCTGTTTATATAGAAATATAAGAAATATAAGAAATATAATAATCCCTAAATGTGGGTAACACACAAACACCCGGCTCGGTGGGCTGCGCGCATCTCCCCCGGGCTGACCGCGTGGGGATGGCTGAAATCCGGGGGTTCTCAGGCCTGTTTATATAGAAATATAAGAAATATAAGAAATATAATAATCCCTAAATGTGGGTAACACACAAACACCCGGCTCGGTGGGCTGCGCGCATCTCCCCCGGGCTGACCGCGTGGGGATGGCTGAAATCCGGGGGTTCTCAGGCCTGTTTATATAGAAATATAAGAAATATAAGAAATATAATAATCCCTAAATGTGGGTAACACACAAACACCCGGCTCGGTGGGCTGCGCGCATCTCCCCCGGGCTGACCGCGTGGGGATGGCTGAAATCCGGGGGTTCTCAGGCCTGTTTATATAGAAATATAAGAAATATAAGAAATATAATAATCCCTAAATGTGGGTAACACACAAACACCCGGCTCGGTGGGCTGCGCGCATCTCCCCCGGGCTGACCGCGTGGGGATGGCTGAAATCCGGGGGTTCTCAGGCCTGTTTATATAGAAATATAAGAAATATAAGAAATATAATAATCCCTAAATGTGGGTAACACACAAACACCCGGCTCGGTGGGCTGCGCGCATCTCCCCCGGGCTGACCGCGTGGGGATGGCTGAAATCCGGGGGTTCTCAGGCCTGTTTATATAGAAATATAAGAAATATAAGAAATATAATAATCCCTAAATGTGGGTAACACACAAACACCCGGCTCGGTGGGCTGCGCGCATCTCCCCCGGGCTGACCGCGTGGGGATGGCTGAAATCCGGGGGTTCTCAGGCCTGTTTATATAGAAATATAAGAAATATAAGAAATATAATAATCCCTAAATGTGGGTAACACACAAACACCCGGCTCGGTGGGCTGCGCGCATCTCCCCCGGGCTGACCGCGTGGGGATGGCTGAAATCCGGGGGTTCTCAGGCCTGTTTATATAGAAATATAAGAAATATAAGAAATATAATAATCCCTAAATGTGGGTAACACACAAACACCCGGCTCGGTGGGCTGCGCGCATCTCCCCCGGGCTGACCGCGTGGGGATGGCTGAAATCCGGGGGTTCTCAGGCCTGTTTATATAGAAATATAAGAAATATAAGAAATATAATAATCCCTAAATGTGGGTAACACACAAACACCCGGCTCGGTGGGCTGCGCGCATCTCCCCCGGGCTGACCGCGTGGGGATGGCTGAAATCCGGGGGTTCTCAGGCCTGTTTATATAGAAATATAAGAAATATAAGAAATATAATAATCCCTAAATGTGGGTAACACACAAACACCCGGCTCGGTGGGCTGCGCGCATCTCCCCCGGGCTGACCGCGTGGGGATGGCTGAAATCCGGGGGTTCTCAGGCCTGTTTATATAGAAATATAAGAAATATAAGAAATATAATAATCCCTAAATGTGGGTAACACACAAACACCCGGCTCGGTGGGCTGCGCGCATCTCCCCCGGGCTGACCGCGTGGGGATGGCTGAAATCCGGGGGTTCTCAGGCCTGTTTATATAGAAATATAAGAAATATAAGAAATATAATAATCCCTAAATGTGGGTAACACACAAACACCCGGCTCGGTGGGCTGCGCGCATCTCCCCCGGGCTGACCGCGTGGGGATGGCTGAAATCCGGGGGTTCTCAGGCCTGTTTATATAGAAATATAAGAAATATAAGAAATATAATAATCCCTAAATGTGGGTAACACACAAACACCCGGCTCGGTGGGCTGCGCGCATCTCCCCCGGGCTGACCGCGTGGGGATGGCTGAAATCCGGGGGTTCTCAGGCCTGTTTATATAGAAATATAAGAAATATAAGAAATATAATAATCCCTAAATGTGGGTAACACACAAACACCCGGCTCGGTGGGCTGCGCGCATCTCCCCCGGGCTGACCGCGTGGGGATGGCTGAAATCCGGGGGTTCTCAGGCCTGTTTATATAGAAATATAAGAAATATAAGAAATATAATAATCCCTAAATGTGGGTAACACACAAACACCCGGCTCGGTGGGCTGCGCGCATCTCCCCCGGGCTGACCGCGTGGGGATGGCTGAAATCCGGGGGTTCTCAGGCCTGTTTATATAGAAATATAAGAAATATAAGAAATATAATAATCCCTAAATGTGGGTAACACACAAACACCCGGCTCGGTGGGCTGCGCGCATCTCCCCCGGGCTGACCGCGTGGGGATGGCTGAAATCCGGGGGTTCTCAGGCCTGTTTATATAGAAATATAAGAAATATAAGAAATATAATAATCCCTAAATGTGGGTAACACACAAACACCCGGCTCGGTGGGCTGCGCGCATCTCCCCCGGGCTGACCGCGTGGGGATGGCTGAAATCCGGGGGTTCTCAGGCCTGTTTATATAGAAATATAAGAAATATAAGAAATATAATAATCCCTAAATGTGGGTAACACACAAACACCCGGCTCGGTGGGCTGCGCGCATCTCCCCCGGGCTGACCGCGTGGGGATGGCTGAAATCCGGGGGTTCTCAGGCCTGTTTATATAGAAATATAAGAAATATAAGAAATATAATAATCCCTAAATGTGGGTAACACACAAACACCCGGCTCGGTGGGCTGCGCGCATCTCCCCCGGGCTGACCGCGTGGGGATGGCTGAAATCCGGGGGTTCTCAGGCCTGTTTATATAGAAATATAAGAAATATAAGAAATATAATAATCCCTAAATGTGGGTAACACACAAACACCCGGCTCGGTGGGCTGCGCGCATCTCCCCCGGGCTGACCGCGTGGGGATGGCTGAAATCCGGGGGTTCTCAGGCCTGTTTATATAGAAATATAAGAAATATAAGAAATATAATAATCCCTAAATGTGGGTAACACACAAACACCCGGCTCGGTGGGCTGCGCGCATCTCCCCCGGGCTGACCGCGTGGGGATGGCTGAAATCCGGGGGTTCTCAGGCCTGTTTATATAGAAATATAAGAAATATAAGAAATATAATAATCCCTAAATGTGGGTAACACACAAACACCCGGCTCGGTGGGCTGCGCGCATCTCCCCCGGGCTGACCGCGTGGGGGATGCTGAAATCCGGGGGTTCTCAGGCCTGTTTATATAGAAATATAAGAAATATAAGAAATATAATAATCCCTAAATGTGGGTAACACACAAACACCCGGCTCGGTGGGCTGCGCGCATCTCCCCCGGGCTGACCGCGTGGGGATGGCTGAAATCCGGGGGTTCTCAGGCCTGTTTATATAGAAATATAAGAAATATAAGAAATATAATAATCCCTAAATGTGGGTAACACACACACACACACCCGGCTGGTTTAGGGTGCGGGGGCAGTGCCTGGCTGTGCAAGTGGCGTATTTGGGCTTTTTCCGAAGGCAAGGATCAGGCAGAGGGAGGGACAGGCGGACAGCCGGCTCCTCCGCCACGTCCTGCCCGAGCTGTGCCAAGCCCGGCCAGGCGGCGCTGGCGCCGGGTGCTTAATCCCTCCTGTGAGAGCTTAAAAATAAAAATATATGTATTAATTCTGTGTGGGAAAGGGCCTGGCCTGGGGTGGATCCCTGAATTTCAGGAATTGTCGCTATTTTGCAACAGGGAAAAATTATAAAAGTAAAAAAATTTAAAAAAATTAAAAAAAAAAAAACCATAAAATATTTTGAGCCAATCAGGCCCAACATGTGAAAATTGACATTTCTAATTTTTCAGTTTTTTTTTTTTAATTCGATGGAGTTGTCAATGTGCTCAGTTGCAATTCTCCCAACGTGGTTTTGAGGCTTTTGTTACCAGCAAGACACACTGGAGACCTGGGAATCAGCCACAGATTCCGGTGGGCTGGGAATGGGGACCCCCCAAATACCACCCCCACTCTCTCCTTGCCCTTCCCAGGCCTTGCTTCTGAACACGAGAAATTTTTTATTTGCTGTTGCTTGTGTCAGTTCATATTTTTGGAGAATAAAGCCGCAGGTTTGGAGGGTTTTGTTTGCTTTTCTGCTTTTTCAGTGACACTGCCAGCAGATGCCAGGGTGTCCCATGTCCCCTGCCCGTGGATGGCGTGGAGCACCCTGCGATGCTGCAGGCACTGGGGTTCTCCCTTTCCAGTGATGATTCCCCTCTGGAACTCCATTCTTCCTCCCCCCCTCATTAGCAACCAATTAATTAACATTTATTTCCCCCTCGTTTCTCCTGACCTTTCCCTAATTCCCTCCCCATTTCCCAGGGCTGAGGCAAGTTCAAAGAGGAGCTTGACCTAAATTCCCACCCCCAGCCCGGGCTGGATCCCGCGGCAGTGACCTCGCTGCCATCTCCCAGGGAACAGCGAGATCTTCCCAGGCTGGGGAACGTGAACCAGGGGTGCAGGCAGATGCAGGCAGTGCCTGGGCTTGGCAGGCAGGGATGGCAGCCCTGGGGATGGCAGCAGCGTGGCCTGCCCACGTGAGGCTGGCACAGGGACACAGGGACACAGGGACAGGAGCTGGCCCTTGGGTTTGGAAGTGCCATGCATGTCCTTCCCTCTCTGGAAAACACGGCCAGAGACTCTGCTGGGCTTGGGACAGCCTGGTGGCCACGCTGGGGTTTATCCCAGCCCCTCAGAGAGGCTTTGGGGTGCTGGTTGGGATCGAGGATGCTGCTCCCAGTTGCTGCCCCATGGACAGGCTGGGGGCGAACGGGCACGGCCCTTCCCACGGCCCCGCCGGTGCTGCCCGTTCCTTAATGGGATTATGGATAATCGGGGTCAGCCCCGTGCCAGGGGCTGGGGGAAGGGCAGGGGCTGCTCTGTGCCCTGTGCCAGCAGCACCGGATCGGGATATTCCAAATCCGCCTGGAACAGGGATCAGGATATTCCAAATCCGCCTGGAACAGGGATCAGGATATTCCCAATGCCCCTGGAATGGGATCAGGATATTCCCAATGCCCCTGGAACAGGGATCAGGATATTCCCAATCCCCCTGGAATGAGGATCAGGATATTCCCAATCCCCTAGAATGGGATCAGGATATTCCCAATCTCCCTGGAATGGGATCAGGATATTCCCAATGCCCCTGGAATGGGGATCGGGGTATTCCCAATGCCCCTGGAACAGGGATCAGGATATTCCCAATCCCCCTGGAATGAGGATCAGGATATTCCCAATGCCCTAGAACGGGATCGGGGTATTCCAAATGCCCCTGGAATGGGGATCAGGATATTCCCAATCCCCCTGGAACGGGGTCAGGATATTCCCAATCTCCCTGGGATGGGGATCAGGATATTCCAAATCCCCCTGGAACGGGGTCAGGATATTCCCAATGCCCCTGGAACAACGATCAGGATATTCCAAATCCCCCTGGAACAGGGATCAGGATATTCCCAATCCCCTGGAATGGGGACAGCTGTGGCAGTGCAGAGAGCTCCCTGGGATGCCTGTGGGGAGCACCCCACAAAGAACAATGAGGGATGATTCTTCAGAATGCTGGGATGCAGTGAGGATCTTGGGATTCTGGGGTTCGGTGATATCCCAGGACACCATGGCAAGGATCCTGAGCGTTCAAGGGGAAATGGACACCCCCAAAGGATGCTGCTGCTGCTCTCTTTCCGGGGGGAATTAAGGCACCATCCCAGACAATTCCCAGCTGGAAAGAAAACCCCCATTTCCTCTCTGGTTTTATTAATTTGTTTATTAAAGCCTGATACAGAGGTGTGGGGAAGGGAAGGAGAAACCCCCAAAGATCAAAACATTTTTATTTCAGACACGTAATTAATAAAACTAAACCAACCCAAACGTGAGGCAGCGCAGCCCTGCCCCTTCCCACCCTCCCCCCCCACACTGATTTTGGGGTCCCCTACTCTGATTTATGCAAAAAGGAGCAAATTTGGAGCCTGATCTGGTGCTCTGCACCCTGGTCACATCCAACCTTTGGTCACATCCAACCCTTGGGGCTGCCCAAGGCAGGACTGGGGGATGCTTGGCTGGACTGGGAGCAATCCCAAGGGAAATGGGGCACGACACGGTGAGCAAGCAAGGGAAAAATCAAGGAAAAACTACATGGATTTACCTGAAACACTATAAAAATAAAGATGACTAATTAACTAATTAATACTAACTTATCAGTTAAATGACGCTGCCAGACTGGTCCATAGAGTTTAGGCCCTGACCAGGATTCTTTAAAATCATCTTTTCTAGAAAATTCTAGGTTTTGCTATCATTCTCTAGTATATACACACACGCACTTGGCCCCACTGCGGTGGGGGCACAACCAGCCTGAAAAATAAATTACAAACCCCCCCAGTAGCATCAAATATACAGATCACTCCTTGCAGCTACTTTTTTTTTTCTCTTTTTTTCTTTTTTTTTTTCTCTTTTTGAGGTACTTTTTCAACCTTTTTTTTTTTTTTTTTTAAATTTTTGCTTGGCTCTAAGCGAATTCTACCTGCAGAAGCATCAGCTTAATTTTAAGTATTTTTCTGTGTGTTTTAAGCATGATTGTTTTCATTGTAAATGTAGAAACCCCCTTGCTGGACTATTTACACCCTGGCTCTGGGATGTGCTGGGAGTGATGTGGAGCAGCTGCCACCATCCTGTGGAGCTGGTGATGGAGAAAATGGGAAAAAAGGCTCCACAGGGTGATGGGTCTGTCCCAGCTGGTTCAAAGTTCATCTGGGGGTAGGGGCTGGGCTGGGGGGGCTCCCTGGGGATGGGGGGGACAGTGGGAGGGCCCCATCCTGCTGTATCTCTGTCCCTGCCTTCCTCCTCCTCCCTCCTGGCTCCTTCCCATGCTGGTGGTGGCCTTGGGGACAGGACAGTGACACATCCCACCTTGCCACGGGTGGAGGGTGGCACATGGGGCCCGACCAACCCCCCCTTGCTATAACTACAAAGCAAGATTTATCCAAGGCCATTTCCCTTGAGGCTTCTCCCAAGCCAACATGAAGCTATCAGGATGCTGTACAAGAATCATGGTTTGCTCTCCTAAGAAGTGGCTCACAGGCACTGACTGTGAGGACAGATGATGGTTCTGCACTGAGCTGGAGCCAGAGCTGAGTTTCTCTTACATGGAAGATTTCTCTCTCTCCCTCCTCCCAAGTGTGCATCAATGTCCTAACACATCTGTCCCCTCTGCCTCATCGAAGGTCACCACGGCGTCGTCTGCGTCCAGCTATGGAGAGGAGAGGCCGTGAGGGGGACAGGCATGGGGACAGGATTGAGGACAGGGACACTGATGGGGACAGGAATGGGACAGGGACACTGATGGGGACAGGAGGAAGGACAGGGACACTGATGGGGACAGGAATGGGACAGGGACACTGACGGGGACAGGATTGAGGACAGGGACACTGATGGGGACAGGAGGGGGGACAGGGACACTGATGGGGACAGGAATGGGACAGGGACACTGACGGGGACAGGATTAAGGACAGGGACACTGATGGGGACAGGGATGGAAATGGAGGGAGGGGCTGGTATGGGAATAGGGGCTGGGATGAAGCTGGGGAATGGGATGGGGACAGGGTTGAGGACAGGGACACTGATGGGACTGGAGATGAGGGAGGGGCTGGGATGAGGCTGGGGACAGGAACGAGATGGGGACAGGATTGAGGACAGGGACACTGATGGGGCTGATGTGGGAATAGGGGCTGGAAGGGAGGACAGGGACACTGACAGGGACAGGAATGGCACAGGGACACTGATGGGGCTGGGGATGAGGGAGGGGCTGGGATGGGATGGGGACAGGGATGGGGACAGGATGGAGGACAGGGACACCGATGGGGATGGAGACCGAGGGAGGGGCTGGGATGAGGCTGGGGAATGGGATGGGGACAGGAATGGGGCAGGGATGGGGACACGGGTGGGAATGAGGGATGCAGATGGTGACAGAGATGGGGATGGGGACAGAGGGAGGATGGGGATGGGGAGGAGAACAGGGACAGGGACGAGGCAGGCACAGAAATGGAGATGAGGGCAGGAGCAGGAACAGGGAGAGAGGTGGGGCTGGCACAGGGCTGGTAGTGCCAGGGCTGCGTACACATTTGAGCTCGATGTCCCGGAAGATCCTGGGCAGCAGGAAGCGCCGCAGGGGCACGGTGAGGATGAGGACAAAGGGCAGAGCCAGCGAGGCCGGCGTGGACTTCACCACCCACAGCACCACGAGGAAGATGATCTGGGTGAAGGTGAAGAGGTGCATCCTCCAAGTCTTCACCTGTGGGACGAGGAGCCGAGAGTTGAGGACAGGGACGGCATCCCACACCTTCTGTGGGGTGTTGGCTGCTGGGGGAGCAGTGCAGGGTCCCACCCAGCAGTGCTGAAGGAGGAGGCTCTCTGGGGAGCCTCAGGACACCCCAAACCCACAGCCCCCACAGGGGTCACTCACCCGGGTGACGTAGGGCTCATCAGGGTGGTACTTGGGGGGCTTCAGCAGGATGCGGTCGAAGAGCTGGATGCCAAAGAGGGAGGTGACCCCCATGTAGAGGAAGATGCCGAAGAGCACGGCCAGGGGGATGTACTTCAGGATGGGCTCCATCAGGATGGAGACACCTGCGGTGGCGAAGGAGAGGTTGGGGGGAGTCCCTTGGGACCCCCGACCCTCGCTGCCCATCTGGGGACCCCTGCCCAGCTCACCAATGAGCACGGCCACCAACAGGCCGCTGATGCGCTGCTCCTTGACCTCCAGGATCTGGGATTTCTCGCCCGGAGCAGAGGTCTTGCTCATGATGGTGAGGGCGTTGGCGTGGGTGATGGTGCGCACGGTGGTGGCACTGAGCCAGGGCATCCCAAAAAGGGCTGCCAGCCCCCCCATGGCCACGATCAGCAGCAGGTCCAGGTGGAAGCCGGTGCCCTTCACCAGTTTCCTCTCGGGCTTGCTGACGATGAGGCTGTGGGGACACAGGGAGCAGTTGGGGACGCAGTGCCAGGGGAGGTCCCCTCTATCCCCAACCCACCAGGCACTCCCCAGCCCTCCCCTGCCCATATCCCCCTCCTCACGTGGTGATCTGTGTCTCGAGGAAGATGAGGATGAAGACCAGAAGGGCAGGAATCACGGAGGCAAACATCATCCAGATGGGGAAGGGGTTAGCAGTGTCCCCCATGGGGTGGATGAACCAGCCCCGGGCACTCGAGTTGGTGACCTGCAGCCCTTTGGGGACGCTGAGTTTCTGGAGGGGAGCAGAGATGGGGGAGTGAGGGGTGGGACACAGGCACGAACACCCACCCCCATGTCCCCATGTGGGGACACCCTTTCCCCCCAGGCCTGCCCTCCCAGACCTGGGTGTAGGTGTCGTCGATGAAGAAGTCGGCCAGTGCCATGATGAAGATGGAAATGGGCACCCCAAAATCCCCGATCAGGCGCCGGACCTGTGGGGACAGCGTGAGAAACCTGCAGGGCCCCCCAGCCCGGGGGTCCCACCACCCCCTCCCCTGCAGGAACAGCCACTGAACCCCCAGATTTGCACCCCCTGGGCGCGGGGGGAGCCTCACCTTGCCAGGCAGGAAGGAGCTGTTCTTGAACATGCGCAGGAAGAAGGCCAGGAAGAAGGTGCCAGCCATGAGCACCAGGGACAGCAGCGCCGTGTTGGGCTCGGGCACCCCGGGCTGGACCTCCTGCTGCACGTTGTACTCCCTCCTCAGTGGGTGATGCTTGAAAATCTGGGGAGGGAAGAGAAGAGAGTGAGGGAGAGTGGGCATGGGGATGCCCTGCACCCCCCTGCCATGCTGGGAGCCCTGTGGCACCTTCCAGGTGGGAACCAGGGGCTGGGAGAGGCTGAGAGCTCAGCACAGATTGAGCAGGGGGTGCTTTTAGGGTTTTGGATGTGGGGACAGAGCAAGGGCTGGGTGCTACAGTGGGGATGGACAAGTGTGCCCCAAAATCCCTCTGCAGAGAGAAGCATGGATCACAGAATCACAGAACAGCCAGCCCTGGAAGGGGCCTCCTGAGCTGGGAAACACCTGGAAAAGGGGAGGCAGCTCCGGGAGACTCCATCGCTCACCAGCATCCCACTGTTTCTATGGAAACCTGGGTGATAACCACAATCTGCAGCCCCCCACCCCCACGGTGGGACCCCCGCGCCCCTCACCGTGACCAGCTTGGAGAAGGTCTCGAAGATGAAGATGAGGGAGATGAGGAAGGAGAAGATCTCCTGGGTGTAGCGGGACAGGTAGCGCACCAGGAAGCTGCCCTCGCAGGCCACCACCACCAGCACCAGCAGGATCAGCCAGAAACCGATCCAGACCCGGCCCACGATGTACTCCAGGCCATTGCTGCTGCAGAACTGGGGAGCCAGAGGGCACAGCCCTGTCAGCGCGTGGGCACCCAGCTGTGCTGCACCCAGGGAGGCTCTGTGTCACCTTCCTGGCATGGGGGTGAGGGTACCTCGGGGTGGCAGGACCCCCGTGGGTCACCCACCCAGCAGCACCTGCCTGGCACTGACCCTGGGGTGCCACCCACACGGGGCCAGCTGTTTGGCATCACCCACCTGGTGTCATGCACCTCCCATCACCCCAGGGCCACCACCTGGGTGGCTCTACCTGTGTGGTCTCACCCCCTGGGTCATCACACAGGTGGCATCACCTCCATGTGCCATCCCCCCGTGCCATCCCCCACGCAGCTGCGCCCTGTCCCTGTCCCTGTTCCTGTGCCAGGGCTGGTGGGGACACCCCAGCCTCGCAGTGGGGACAGCTGGTGGCAGCTGGGGGGCACCCACCGAGTAAAAGGCTTCCTCAAAGACCAGGAGGGGTCCCGAGAAGCCGACGACGAGGAGGGGCTGGGCGCTGAGGAGGCTGAAGAGCACGCACTGCACACAGGTGGAGATGAGCAGCTCCGACACCCCCATCATCCCCTTGGTCTTCTCACCTGATGGGAGCGGAGCCGGTGGGTGCCGGGCTGGGGGGACAGCGCTGTGCCCCCACCCCACACCTCTGGGCACCGCGATTGGGGTGGAAGAGCATCCCTGTGGGCAGAGACAGCCCCAGCCCCACGCCCAGCTGGGGGGACATCCCCATGCCCAGGAGCGTCCCCAGCCCGTCCCCCCATTACCCAGCAAGCCCCCGAAGGTGATGGCGGGGGACAGCGCAGCGAAGTAGATGAAGATGACTGCGGCCAGGCACTGGGGGTTCAGGGCGTCCTTGATGT
>NW_005054584.1:43131-46151 GCF_000277835.1 Geospiza fortis
GGGGACATGGGGACACCCCAGGGCTTGGGGATAAGGGGACACGGAGGGAGGGGGACGTGGGGACACCTCAGGGCTTGGGGACAAGGGGACACATGGAGGGGAGGACACAGAGTTTTGGGGACAGGGGCACGAGGCCACAGAGGCACGGGGACACGGGGATCAGAGGACACGTGGCACAGGGACACAAGGTGCACCCCAGGTGCTCAGGGGGTGCTGGCGCTGGCGGGTGGCCCGTACCCTCTCGGACATCATGGTGGCGATGGCGCGGCCGATCTCGTGGTAGCTGATCTGGGGGGTGTCGGGCCCCAGCACCACGACGAGGAAGCGGACGGGGATGGACACGTCGAGGACACCGTCCAGTGTCACCGCGTCCTTCAGGCGCACAAAGGCCAGCATTGGCTGCTCCAGGAAGGCTGCACAGCCTGGGGGCAGGATGGGACGGGACAGGGATCATGGGGGAACGTGCACAGGGACACAGGGGACGGGGACATGGGGACGTGGGAGCACAGAGACATGGGGACAGCACAACGTGGGGACATCAGGAATGGAGAGGAGGTGACACAGAGGCGTGGGGACAAAGAGAATGGGAGAGGGGCACAAAGGTCGCTGGGACAAAGGGGTGAGTGGGCATGCAAGTACAGGGACATGGGGCATGGACACCGGGACACACAGACACACGGACACACAGATGGGTGGGCAGGGGAGTACAGGGACATCGGGACACGGGGGACATAGAGGCATGAGGACATGGGGACAAAGGATGTGAGGAGAGGGGCCCAGAGAGCAGCGCTGAGCAGCAGCAGGCGGCGGCGAGAGCTGAGGATGGGGAGAGGCAAAAAAGGCACAAGAAAAGCAGCGTGTGAGCGAGCACAGCGAGGGGCATGTGGCAAAGCTCCCCCTGCCCCCCCACCCCTACCCTGCACCGGCCCCCCCAGCCCAGCACACCCAGCACCCAGCACACCCAGAGCCCAGCACACCCAGCACCCAGCACCCAGCACCCAGCCCAGCACCCCCATCCCGCTGAGCACTCACCCACAAGGACCAGGGTGGCCTCAGCACCCTCTGGGATCGTCGCCAGGAGTTGGGGTTTGGGGACCCCGCTCTGTTGCAGGCAGATGGAGGGCAGGGATCAGCCTTGGTGGCTGTCCCCCGTGGTCCCCAGTGTCCCCTGCATGTCCCCCTGCTCTGCCCCTGTGTGTCACCCACCATCCCCTGCATGTTCCCCTGTGTCTCCCTCTCCATGCACGTCCCCCTCTGTCCCGTGTCCCTCCTTCTCCCTCTCCATCTCCTGCATGTCCCCCGCTATTCCTGAGTCCCCGCTCTGTCCCCAAAGTGTCCCCACTGTTCCCTGTGTGTCCCCCCTGCAGGTGTGTGTGTGTGCACCTGCGTGTGCCGAGCTGTGTGTGTGTACCCAGTGTGCATCTCCCACTCCCAGCCCCGCACCCCAATGTCCCCAATGTCCCCGGTGCCCCCCGTGTCCCCCTCACCTGCTCCTTCCCTGCCATCCTGCTCATCTCCATGGGCCGCTGCTCCCTCAGGAGTGGCCTCTCCACGTCGGCCCTGCCGGTGCCCGAGCGCTGCACCAGCGCCGGCGGCATCGTCCACACCGACTCGTCCTCGGTGGGGGGGCTGGGGACACCGGGGGGTGTCACACACCCCAGTGCCACCAACTCCTCCCCAGCACCGCCCCAGCCCCGAGGGAGCACAGGAACCCCCAGAGCAGGCTGAGGGGCAGAGATCTCCCACCCTGAGCCAGGCTCCAGCTCTGCACACACTGGAGCCAGGCTCCGGGCTCCACACTGCACACACAGGCCCTCCACGCCTGCAGGGGGGACCTGATGCCCCTCCCCAGAGCCCGAGACCCCCTGGACCCCCGCCCTGGCCGTACCTGTGGCGCAGGAGCAGCGTCCTCATGACATCGTCCCGGTCCTGCGGCTTCATCTGCCCCTCGTAGATCAGCTGGTCCAGGAGGATGTGGACGATGGCCGGCAGCGAGTTGGCCTCCACGTTGAGGAGGATGGCACCTGTGGGGACAGCACTGTCACCATCGGGCCAGGGCAGGGTCCTCAACACCCTCCTGGTGGTCCCTGGAGCTGTCCCCACCTTTGCTCAGAGCCCGGCGGATCTCCAGGAGGCTGTGGTAGGTCAGGAAGGAGAGATGGGGCTGGCTCCAGTCCCCTGATTCCTGGAAGTCCTCCTCCAGCTTGAGCCAGTGGCCGGCCTCCATCCAGCACAAGTCCTTTGCATTGTCCAGCACCAGCTCGTGCAGCTCCACATATCCCTGCAGCCAGAGATGGAGGGGTCAGCGTGCCCCTGGCCACACTGGGGACCCCCAGGACGTTCAGCATCCCCCCTCAGTGCCCTGTGAGGGTGGTCCCAAGGTCACCACAGTCCACCCAGCCCAGAATGGGGAGGGAATGGGGGTCCCTGGGGCAGCACCCACCTCATGGCTGTCTGGCTGGGACAGGAGCCTCCTGCTCCCTGATGCCTCCAGATCCACATCAGTCACTGACACAGCTGCAAGTGAAGCCACCAACGCGTCAGCCAGTCCCTGCCCCAGCCCAAACCCCCTGCTTGAGGGTCTGCTTGAGGTGCCTCTATCATCACACCCATCCCAGCCCCCTTTAGGGTCACCTGGACGTGTCCCCTTCTCCATCATCCCCACCCCATCCCTGCTGGGCATTCATGCATGTGCCCCCCGTGTCGTCCCACCCCAGACCCAGCTGGAGTTTGCTGGACTTGCCACTCTGCCTTCTCTGGCCCTGCTGGTGCCCACCTCGGTCCCTCACATCCCCATCCGGCCTCTGTGGCAGGGTGACAGCCTGGGGACATCACCGGAGCCGGGGTGAGGACGGGGCTTGTGGCCACCGCCCTGCCACCGGCACAGCGCCAGCACCGAGCACCGGGATGGGGACACGGGGACAGCACATCCCCGGCCAGCCTGAGCCCCGCGGTGTCCCTGTCCCCATCCCCTGCCTACCTGCGACCCCCCCTGCGCTCCCCATGTCCCCGCCGCTCCG
>NW_005054584.1:47084-47961 GCF_000277835.1 Geospiza fortis
GGGCAGCTCCGAACCAGCCGTGCCTGGGGCAGGGGGATGCTGTGCGGCACGCAGACCCCCACACTGCCCTCACCTCCCTCCCGGGGGGCTCAAGGACCTCGGGTGTCCCCAAGCTCAGCCCCACTCCGGGCACCTGCAGCTGGAGGTGGCACCTCAGAGGGACTCGCTGCCCTGAAGGGGGGTGTCCCTGCCTGGCCCCGCTGCCACTGCCACGCTGGCACCCGGGAAACGCAAACATGCAAGACCTCTGTGCTCATGCAACTCATCTGTGCAACGCATGCAACGTGCCTGCGACATGCTGGCACCCATGCAACGCAGTGCTGATGTGCCATGCGTGCCCACGAGAAGCTGGCAGCCATGAAACACCTGTGCCCATGCACTGCTGGTGCCCGTGCAACGCCCCTGAGCCATGCTGGTGTCCCTGCACAGCTGCACCCACAAAACTCTGCCCATGCAACGCCTGACCGTGAGCCACTGGTGGCCCTGCAATGCTGGCACCCAGCTGGTGCCAGTGCCCCTGTGGTGCCATCAGCCCTGCAAAGCTGTCACCCGTGTCGTGCCATTGTCACACATGCAACGCTGTCGCCTCTGCCACACCGGCACCCGTGCTCTGCCACACCCTGCAGCGCTGGCACCCCTGTGACACTGGTGCCCATGCAATGCCACCCCTGTGGTGCCCACGCCGCCAGTGCCCCCAGCACCCCAGCAGCCACTCACTGCTCATCTCGCCCAGGGACAGGTGGGAGCTCTTCAGGCCGGGGTCCTCGTAGCCTTCGGGGTCCAGGCTCCTCCTCATCCCCTCCTCGTAGGCCTCCTGTGGGACACAGAGAATGGTCAGCAGGCTCGGGCACCCCCGAGGCCTGGCCGGGGCCGTGCC
>NW_005054584.1:48773-49367 GCF_000277835.1 Geospiza fortis
CCCACGCTCAGGCTGTGACCTCCCACACGACCCTCTCGTGTGTGGGTGGGGGTCCTATATAGACCCAAGCACATGTCAGGGGTCCTACACAGCCCCCTGCAGCCCCTTGCACCTGTATGAGGGTCCCGTGTAGTCCCACACTCACGGGCTGGGGTCCCACACACAGTGCCCTGATCCCCCAGCATACAGCCCCAGCTCCTGGCAGAGCACGGGGTGGGGGGGAGAAAGGGGGAAACTGAGGCACAGCTGGACTCACAGGACACCCCAAACCCGGCCTGAGCACCCCAAACCCCCCCAGGGTGCACAGCTGGGGAGGCGCCTCTGCCGCCCTTCCATCAGCCCCCAGATCCCCTGCAGCACGCAGTGCCCGCACCCCCTGTGACGCCTGTGTCCCCCGTGTCCCCTGCGTGTCCGCTGTGTCCCCTGTAACCCCTGTGTCCCCTGTGTCCCCTGTGACCCCTGCGTGTCCCCGGTGTCCCTGGTGTCCCCTGTGTCCCCCGTGTCCCCTGCGTGTCCCCTGTGTCCCCTGAGTGTCCACTGTGTCCCCTGTAACCCCTGTGTCCCCTGTGTCCCCTGTGACCCCTGCGTGTCCCC
>NW_005054584.1:50578-51093 GCF_000277835.1 Geospiza fortis
CCCCCGGCGGCCGGGGCACGGCTGGGGTCCCCCTGAGTGGGTACAGATCCGTGGGGTCCCTCTCAGCGGGTACAGCCCCGTGGGGTCCATACATCCCCTGGCAGGCTCAGGGCTGATCTCGCCCCTCCTGCACCAAACGCCCCGCAGGGCTCAGCACGGAGCCCGCACACCCCACGCCACCCCCGCACGGTCACCGGGATCCTTCCCGCGGCCACCACGGCTCTGTGGAGCCCTGACATCCCGCACCATCCCTGAGGCATGGCCGGGATCCCTCCTGCCTCCTCGCTGGGCTCCGTCTGGAGCCAGCACATCCCAAACCATCCGCACAGCCTGGGACTGCTCCTTCCCTCCGTGGGTCAGCCCCGGCGCTCCCTATGGAGTCCATACATCCCTGGCAGCATGGCTGGGATCTCTCATCCCGCAGGTGCCCGGCACGGCTCCGCACGGAGCCCGCACATCCCAGGCCATCCGCACCGCACGGCTCGGACCCCTCCATTGGAGCCCAAATCCCCCAT
>NW_005054584.1:52116-53217 GCF_000277835.1 Geospiza fortis
TGTGTGTGTGTGTGTGTGTGTGTGCACCTGTGTGTGTGCGCACCTGTGTGTGTGTGCACCTGTGTGTGAGGGGCCCATGTCCCCGTGTGTGTGTGTGCACACCTGTGCTCACTCCTGCGGACGTGTGTGCACACACACCTGCGTGTCTCTACATTTCCAGCCTGTCTAAAAGGATCTCAGGCCCAAAATCCCAATCCTAGGGCAAGGGTGAGGTTGGTGAGCCTTGCACACACACACGCACACATACACACACACGCACACACACACGCACACACACGCACACACACATACATACACACGTGTGTGTGTCTCTACATTTCCAGCCTTCCTAAAAGGATCTCAGCCCCAAAATCCCAGTTCCAGTCCCAGGGCGAGGTGGGTGAGCCTTGCAGACACACAGACACACAGACACACAGACACGCACACACACACACACCTGTGCACACACACGTTCCCATCCCAGCCCCGGTACCAGGGGACCCCCACAGGGTCCCCCCGCAGTGAGGTGGCACCGGAGCTGTCCCCGCTGTGCCATCCAGCCTGGGGGCTCATTGCACACATTGGGGACCTGGCGGCACCCTCAGGGCACACAGGGGTGGTGCTGGGTCTGGGTGTCCCGATAACGGCCCCGGCCTTATCTGGGCACTGCCAAGGGCTCCCCTCCCTGCACAGCCTCGGGGATTTTGGGGGTCCCTCCCCGCGCTGTGCCCCCCTGTCCCCCCCCAGCCGGGTTCTCTTGGCCGAGCCCCCCTTGGCAGGGGCACAGCGGGCGTGTGGCACTGCAGTGGTGGGCACAGGGAGGTGGCACGTGTCCCCACGGGGGTGTCTGTGTGCTGAGGGTGACTCTGATTTATTTGGGGGCTGTGGAGGTTTACGTGGCTGCTGTGGGATTCACCAGCCCACGCCTCGATTTCTGTCACAACAACGGGGAAACTGAGGCACGGTGAAGAACATGGGTGGGGGGGCTGCCCATCAGCACAGTCACCCCCCGCCCACCCCCTGAAGGGGGGCGTCAGACCCCGAGGGGGGGGTGGGGGGGATGCTGAGCCCCCCAAAACGGCGATGGAGCCAGGGCAAGCCAGGGGGTGCTGATCTGAGCCT
>NW_005054584.1:54325-54828 GCF_000277835.1 Geospiza fortis
GGCAGCCTGGCAGGGCCCCCCAGGGCCTCATTTGGGGGTCTGGGGAGGCCAGGGCTCCTCAGCGTGGCACGGGGCACCTCCAGACCCCACTGCCATGACATGGGCACCCGATGGATCTCCTTGCCATGGCATGGGGCACCCAAAGACCCCATTGTCACGACACGGAGACCCTCTGGATCTCCAGCAGGACGCCTCCAGCCCTCACTGCTGTGCCATGAGGCACCTGCAGCCCTCGGTGCCAGGACGGGACTCCCTCCAGCTGCTGCCACGGGGATCCCCCCGGCAGCTGTGACCCCCAGAGCCCACAGAGGTGGCGATGCCCCCGGGCAAACACCTGCCCCGTGCTGCCCTGGCCTGGTCCATGCCGCATCCTCGGCGTCGCTGCGCCCCGAGCACGAGCGGCCGGGCGGAAGGGGAAGCCATCACCGCCCGCGCACGGCCGGGAGGAAGGGGGCCTTTGTTCGCCCTTCCTGGCCACTTGCACGGCGGGGAGCAGCGGGGGG
>NW_005054584.1:54846-57085 GCF_000277835.1 Geospiza fortis
ACCGAGCCACAGCCCAGCCCGACGCCCTCTTCCCGCTGCCGGGAGCGGGAGCCAACAGCTGGAAAAGAGCTTTGCTGAAAACCCTGAGCGTGCCAGGGCTGGGGGTGTCCCCTCCCTGCCGTGACGCTCGTGCCCTCCCTCGCCAGGTTCTCGGTGAAGACCCTCCTGGAGAAGTACACGGCGGATCCCATCGATGACTCCTCCGAGGAGTTCGTGAACTTCGCTGCCATCCTCGAGCAGATCCTCAGCCACCGCTTCAAAGGTAGTGCTGGCCCCCAGGGCTGTCCCTGTGCCATCCCCGTGTCCCGTGGTGGATGGGGACACACCAGGGAGGGTGTCCAGCTCTGCTGGAGGGGCTGTGCTGGCACGGCAGCCCCTGAGCAGCCCATGGGTGCCTGCAGGCCCGGTCAGCTGGTTCAGCTCTGATGGACAGCGCGGGTTTTGGGATTACATCCGCCTGGCCTGCAGCAAGGTCCCCAACAACTGCGTCAGCAGCATCGAGAACATGGAGAACATCAGCACCTCCAGGGCCAAGGTCGGGAAGGCACCAGTCCTGTCCCTGTCCCTGTCCCCATTTCTGTGCCTGCCACTGTTTCCATTCACTCCACTCTGACCCTGGTACATGGACCCATCCACATTCCCACCCCATTCCACCCCATCCCATCCCATTTACATCCCCATCTTCATCCCCATCCCCATCCCCATTCCCATCCCCATGTCTATGCCTGCCCCTGTTTCCATTCACTCCACTCTGACCCTGGTACATGGACCCATCCACATTCCTACGCCATTCCACCCCATCCCATCCCATTTACATCCCCATCTTCATCCCCATCCCCATCCCCATTCCCATCCCCATGTCTATGCCTGCCCCTGTTTCCATTCACTCCACTCTGACCCTGGTACATGGACCCATCTCCATCCCCATTCCCACCCCATCCCCATCCCCGTTCCCACCCCATCCCCATCCCCATCCCTCTCTGCCCCCACCTTGCTCCCTTCCCCTGCCCTCCTCCCGAGCTTGCCACAAACTATGGTTGATGAAAATTTGGCCTCGCAGGGCCGGGCCTGGATCCGCGTGGCGCTGATGGAGAAGCGAATGTCCGAGTACATCTCCACGGCCCTGCGGGACACTCGCACCACCAGGTGAGCAGCCCCGGCCCTGCCGGCCACGGCCACACCTGCCCCGGGGTGTGTGGGTGTGCTGGGGTGTGTTTTGGGGTGCCAGGGTGGGTTTTAGGGGGCACAGCCAGCCGTGTGCTCCCCGCAGGCGGTTCTACGATGATGGGGCCATCATGCTGCGGGAGGAGTCCACGGTGCTCACGGGGATGCTCATCGGGCTCAGCGCCATCGACTTCAGGTAGGGACAGGCGGCACAGCGGGACACAGGCCCCAGGTGACAACCTCAGGGTTCCCTGACCTTCTCCTCCCGCTGCCTCTGCTCAGCTTCTGCCTGAATGCAGAGGTGATGGACGGGAAAACTCCCGTGGTCATCGACTACACGCCCTACCTGAAGTTCACGCAGAGGTAGGAGCTGGGCTGCCCTTCCTGCGGTGGGAAACCCCCTGTCTCTGCCCCAGCACCACGATGGGGCTCCCTGAACCCCTGACAGCCCTGCTGAGCCCCCACACCCCCCAGCTATGACTACCTGAGCGAGGAGGAGGAGCGGGGCAGTGTGGAGAGCAGCACGAGCGAGGACAGCTCACCTGAGCACCCCTACCTGCCCCTGGTCACCGACGAGGACAGCTGGTACAACAAGTGGCGCAAGATGGAGCAGAAATTCCGCATTGTTTATGCCCAAAAGGTACCAGACTGGGGCCAGCCGGGTATCAACTTCCCCAGGATGCTCCAGCCTGGAGCATCTCTGCCTCAGTGGTGCCCTCAGCCCTTCCTCCTGCTGCTGCGGTGACCCAGCCTCTCCCTGTCACTCTGGATGGCCCTGGGGACACTGGGGGTGGTGGCAGCGGGACACCACTGACGGTGGCCTCCCGCAGGGGTACCTGGAGGAGCTGGTGAGGCTGGGGGGGGCGCAGCTGAAGGACCTGGAGGCGGAGAACAAGCGGCTGAAGCTCCGGCTGGAGGAGGTGATGGTGCAGAACCAGCTGGAGAAGAGGGAGCTGGAGGGCGTCATCCTGGAGCTGCAGGAGCAGCTGTGAGTGGGGACCCACTGCCACTGCCGGGGGTCCCTGTGGGGAGCCAGGCTCCCCCACAGGCCCTGGCTGTCCCCCGTGCCCCACGT
>NW_005054584.1:57095-57728 GCF_000277835.1 Geospiza fortis
ACCTGGTGCTGGTGGCTGTGCCAGGTGCTGAGCACCCGCCTTTGCTGCAGGACGGGGCTGATCCCCTGCGAGAACCCACAGCTGGCCCAGCTCTCCAAGGAGATGGTGACACCCCTGGTCAACCAGTGGCCCTCCCTGGGGACCCTCAATGGCAACGAGAGCGGCTCGGACAGCAAACTCTACCGAAGGTAAGCTCGCAGTGGGGGCAGAGACCTGCCAAAGCACCCTGCCCTGCCCCGGGTGGGGGGACACGGGGTGAGGGAGGGGCAGAAGAGCTGTGCCAGGCCCAGGGGGCTCAGAGCTGTCCCCCTGCAGGCACAGCTTCGTGAGCACCGACCAGCTCTCGGCCGAGAACAGCCTCAGCTCCGACTCCCAGCGCCTGGGCGAGGGCAAACGCGAAGGGGAGCCCTGGGGGCCCTTGGGTAAGACCCCCCCACCCACCATAGGGCATCCCCGGGGCTCAGCACGTCACCCCCCATGCACCCGGGTGTCAGGACCCTCCAGCAGCCCCCTCCTCACGGTTGGGATGCTGCCCCAGCAGTGCAGGGACACGCAGGTCACCCCCGGAGAGGCGGTCCCTGTCCCCCCGGGGTGGCAGGGCAGGGACAGAGGCCGAGCCCCCCGTGACGCGCC
>NW_005054584.1:58162-63463 GCF_000277835.1 Geospiza fortis
GGGGGGAGGGGGGGGGGGCCGGGGCCAGGCCCCTTCCAGGGTGAGGGTCTGGCGTGGCCCCGGCTGTCCGTCTGCTCAGCCCCTGGTGCCCACCTGGCCTCCCCCGGCTGCCCTGCCCTGTGGGGGGCTGCCTGTCCCCCTTGCAGCAGCATCCCCACAACAGGGGGAGGACTCTTCTTCCCCCTTCCTCCCCGTCCTCCCCTGGGTTTTGGGTTGTTTTGGGTGATTTTGATTTTTATTTCAGCCCCATCTGCCTTGTTGGAGCAAAAGGAATCAATAAACGCAGCAAGCAGAGCTGGCCTGTCACCCACCCCCCCAGAGGGGAACAGACCCCTTGTGCCCCCCGCCACAAGGTGTCTCTACAGCCCCCCAGCACGCAGAGAGAAATCCTTCCACTAAGAGACAATTATTTTATTTAAGAAATTAGGAGAAGTTCCCTCCATGAGTCCCGGGCTAAGGGGGGCAGTGCCCGCAGAGCTGGGGCAGGCCCTTGCAGTGAAACATGGGGCATGGGGGGCACAGTGGCCCCCCGGAGCAGCAGTGAGGTCTGTCCCCACACAGGGTCTGACAGGCGATGGGGACCTCCCGAGTGGGAGGAGAGGTCCAGAGGCAGGGAGAGGGTCCTGACGTGTCCCCGTGCCATGCAGAGCCAGCAAGGCGAGGCTGTGTGTGAGTGATGGTCAGGAGGGGCAGATCTGCAGGCAGAGCAGGGCTGGGGGGCCCAGGCAGGCAGAGAAGCCCCCGAGGTCTGGGGTTTGGTCCTTGCCAGAGCCCCAGCTCCATCTCCTGCCAGGCCAAGTCTCCTGGGACACCCCATCCTTGCCAGAGCGTCCATGAATCCAGCAGCAGCATCTGTCCAGCCCCAAGGGATGGGTGTGGGGGGCTCCATATCCCCCCCAGTGTCACAGCAGCAGGCACAGATGTCCCCCAGCGTGGCTGGGACAGGGAGTGGGGCAGGCTGGCCCTGGCTCCGTGTGCGGGCAGCGGGAGGCAGAGCAGGAACGAAGGCACTTGGGCTCTGCACGGCCGAGTGCGGATCGCCGCTCCTGGTACACCTGGCTGGAGCAGGGCTGGCACTGTCCCCTGGGCACGGGCACAGCCAGCCCGGCCCCAGGCCTGCTCACAATCCCCGCAGCTGCTGCTCCTGGTTCAGCTTCTGGAAGAAGCTCTTGCCAAATTCATAGGTGCTGATCATGATGGCGCAGGCAGGTGCCACCTTGATGACGCGGGGCAGGAACCCTGCAAGGACAGCGCTGTGAGCCCTGGGGTGACACCAGGGCACCTGGAACCTCAGCACATCCAGGGCACATCCTCACCTGCAAACAGCCCCCGGGTGCCAGACTCAGCGCGGATCCGCTGCATGAGCAGCCAGGTGGAGGAAGGCTTGGAGGCTGTGACTGTGGGGAGAGGGGAGCAGGTGAGGCTTGGGGGGCACCCATGGGCAGTGCTGGTTGTCCCCCTGGAGCCCAGCCCCTCACCTGGGTGCACCTCACTGTCTCCCAGCTCGATCTGCCGCTGTGTTTTGACCACGTCGAAGGGCAGCGTCAGCACCGCGGCCACCTGTGGGGTTGGCACTGGTTGGTGAGACGGGACCTGGCGTTCCTGCCCAGTGCCAGCTCTGTTGTCACCTCCCAGCACCATCCCAGCGCCACTCCTCCCACCCCCAAGGGAGCCCCAGAGTCCCAAACTCACCGTGCCAGAGATGGCCCCGGATGCGAAGCTGACCATGAACGTGGCCCCGTCCAGCCAGGCCTGCCTGCAGAGCCACGTCCTCACCAGCTCGTAGTTAAACCAGTACAGAGCTGGGGGAGAGGAGACACCAGGGCTACCACTGGGCACCCCCCAGCAGCACACGGCTGCCCCCACGCCCCAGTGCCCCCCAGCATACCTGAGAAGGGGACGTCCCGCAGCACGGTGGGTCCCCAGCCCCTCCAGAGGGACAGCCAGCCGTCCTGGGCCACTGCTGACTGGATGCACACACGCAGCTCACGGTAGCTGAGCTGCTGGGACTGCATCTTGGTGCGGATCAGCTCCAGGGGGCTGATGACTGTCACAGCACCCACTGCAACACAAGGGACACGGGGAATGAGCTCTGTCCGCTCCAGCGGCCGTCCCAGAGCCACCAGCACCGTGCCAGGAGAGCCAGGCACTGAATGTGGGCACTGAGTGGGCACGGGGGGAACCCAGAGAGGAGGGGCACTCACGCCTGGCGAGGGCCCCAGCCAGCAGGGGGATGTAGTGGTTCCAGCTCCCCATTCGGGTGTGCAGGTAATCCCGGAGCTGGTCATAGGTGGTGAAGTAAATCACGGTGGCTGGCACAGCCATGACCCTGCGAGGAGGAGAAGGGCAGTGAGGGGCACATGCCCTCCCTGGGGGCTGGCAGGGGGCTTGGGACCTAAATCTGTGTGCCTGGGCAGGCGGTGACAGCCAGAATCCCCAAACTCACAGGGTGGGGGGCAGGCCACTCCACAGAGATCTGATGCCCTCATTGCGTGTGATCTTCACAAAGGCATCCTGGGGACAGAGCGGAGCACCAGCGACAGCAGTTACAGGTGGGAGAAGGACAAACAACCCCCAGAAAACACCCCAACACCCCTCTGGGGTGGGCAGGCCCCTGGCCATGCCTGGAGTTCCTACCAGCGTGCCGGTGAAGCGGCCGGGGGCTTTGTACCAGGCGGTGCAGCCGTTGCCGTTCTGGCAGACGTACAGGTGGTCCATGAGCCCGTTGCAGTAGAGGAAACACTTCCCTGAGGCAGGAAACAACAGCACTGCCATCACACGGGAGAGCCTTCCCCTCTGCCCCATGCCCTGCACATCTGATCCCAAAGCTGCCACATCTTCCAGGAAGGAGCCAAACCCTCAGTGCTTGAGCACAGTGTGCACCAGTCTGAGACCAGGAGAGGAACAACCCTGCAGCAAGGGTCTGATCATGGCCAGAACAGGAGAGGAACAACCCTGCAGCAAGGGTCTGATCATGGCCAGAACAGGAGAGGAACAACCCTGCAGCAAGGGTCTGATCATGGCCAGAACAGGAGAGGAACAACCCTGCAGCAAGGGTCTGATCATGGCCAGAACCAGGGGATGGGGACACCCAGCCCCATGGCAGGGTGGGCACACAGCAGGTCCCACTGCCAGCACTGGGAGAGGGTTTATGTCTCACTTGGTCTTGGCTCTGCTGCCCTGGCACAGTGGGGACATCAGCCCCTCCACTGTGCTCTCAAGCCAGGCACAAGGGACACCGGGCAATAGAAATCCAAGGGGACTTTGATGTGGCAGCAGGACAGAATGACAAAACTACACAGAGCCAGGCCAGCTGCACAACAGATCCCCACAGATGTGGCACAGCCAGCCCCAAAGCAGGGCTGCAGGGCAGCCTGGGCTGGGGACAGCGTCAGCCCCCACAGTGCAGGGATGCCCCCACAGCCAGAGGAGCCCAAGCCACCACCAGTGGAGAAGCAAACCAGGATGAAGGCTTGGGAAAGCAAAGCCACTGGCAGCAGGAGCCCCCGGCGTACTCACATGTGGCCGGCTGAGCGCCCCAGGGCACTGACTGCGCTGCCAACACTGAAACACACAATGGGGACACACTGAGCAACCACAGGGGACACGCCACCACCCGGGGCTGGGCAGCAGGACAGCTCTGTGGGTGACTGCATGCCCCCACAGCCACTTCCCAAGCAGTTCCTATTGTCACCAAACCAGTCCCTTGGGGCCAGCCCCAGCCCAGTGACCACACAGGAAGGGGCAGAGCCCAAGGGGAGCAGCATGGAGACTGGAACAAAGGCCAGCAGCTGCAGCAGGGCTGGGGGCTGCCAGGCACAGGGCTGTGCAGGGGGAAGGACAGAGCCAAGCACCAGCCCAGCTCCCCCAGCAGGGCCCCTGGGCCCGTGAGGACGAGGGGCCCATGGTAACCTGTCACCTTGCCATGGCCCCACGCTCCAGAGCAGAGACACCCTGCCACCAGCTGTGCCAGCTGAGACACCCCTTGGGCTGCCCCAAGCAGGGTTACCTTTGGAGAAGGGGGTCCTCTGGGCCTGCAGCCGGATCTTCACCACGTCCAGTGGCGTCACTGCAAAGACACCACCATCCCTTAGCCATGCCAGCCCCGTGCCAGCCCCCCACCCCAGCACCCACCCCAGCATGCTCACCAAACAGGGAGGTGAGGATGGCCCCTGTCCCCGAGGCCAGCATCTGCTGCAGCGGCGTGATGCCCCCGCCGGGGCTCGGTGGCAGCTTCTCAGCCATGGCACTGTCCCCCTGCAACACACGGCAGGGGATGGTCCAGCCTGGGGGGTCCCTGTCCAGGGATGAGGTCCCCTGGAGCCCCCCCCAGCATCCCCAGCCCAGCAGAGTGTCCCACAGGTGTCCCACGCCCGCCGTGCTATCGCTGCAGCACACGGCACCGAGGGCCCCCCATAATCAGGGTGGCCTGGGGGGTGACAGGGACTGGCTCCCAGGGCCAGCCCAGCCCTGGTGACACCCCCTGGCCCCACACTGGCAGCAGGCCCAGCCTGGCTGGAGAGGTGGAGACAGTCCAGCCTTCCACGTCCTTGGGGAAGGAGGACTGTCCCCTCCCTGCTCTCGGAAAATTAAGGAAAGGAAGGAACAAAGTCCAAAGACCAGCCATGCTGTGACAGCCTCCCCCAGCTCTGGCTGGGATGGCAGCAGAGCCCAGGGCAGCCATGGCAGGACACCAGGGAGGGGGAGATCCCCCTTGTGAGTTTGCAACAAGAATCCCAGGAAGGGTTTAGGCATCTGAAACCTCCTGCCTGATCCCGCTGGGGCTTGGCAAGGCTGCAGCCTCCAGGGCTGGTGCGCTGCCCTCGGGAAGCAGGGGATATCACACCCTTCCCAGGGAGAAGGATGTGGAGAAATGACCCTCGGCACATTCAGCACCAGCTGCTCCCTCTCGCTGCAGCCTGAGGATCATTATCGTGCTGCGACAGGGCCATAGCAGGAGAGTTTCCAGGCTTTGGGAACCCAGGGTTCTTTAAAGCCTGGGAATGCCGCAAAAAACCTTCACCATCTGACTCATCGATTCGCAAGGTCAGAGAAGTCATAAATCTCTCCTTTACGGGCTCAGGAATTGTTGGGTAACCAAGGCTGCAAGTCGGGACAGGTCTATCGTGAAGCCACACGTGCCAGCCCCTCAAGGGAGCCGGGTCTGTCCTGGCACCAGCCCCAGCCCGGCTGGGAGAGCTGGATCCATCCCAGCCCTGCACCTGTGCCAGCCCCACGGGGAGCTGGGCCCGTCCTGAACCCTGCAGTGCCCCAGGACGTGGGGGCTCTTTGGGCACCCAT
>NW_005054584.1:64024-70226 GCF_000277835.1 Geospiza fortis
TAGGGAAACAGCTGGAATAGGGAAACAGCTGGAATAGGGAAACTGCTGGGACACAGAAACAGCTGGGATAGAGAAACTCCTGGGACACAGAAACAGCTGGAATAGAGAAACAGCTGGAATACAGACACAGAAACATCTGGAATAGAGAAACAGCTGGAATAGGGAAACTGCTGGAATAGAGAAACTCCTGGGACACAGAAACAGCTGGGCTAGGGAAACAGCTGGAATAGGGAAACAGCTGGAATAGGGAAACTGCTGGGACACAGAAACAGCTGGGATAGAGAAACTCCTGGGACACAGAAACAGCTGGAATAGAGAAACAGCTGGAATACAGACACAGAAACATCTGGAATAGAGAAACAGCTGGAATAGGGAAACTGCTGGAATAGGGAAACTCCTGGGACACAGAAACAGCTGGGCTAGGGAAACAGCTGGAATAGGGAAACAGCTGGAATAGGGAAACTGCTGGAATAGGGAAACTCCTGGGACACAGAAACAGCTGGAATAGAGAAACAGCTGGAATAGGGAAACAGCTGGAATAGGGAAACTGCTGGAATAGGGAAACTCCTGGGACACAGAAACAGCTGGAATAGAGAAACAGCTGGAATAGGGAAACAGCTGGAATAGAGAAACAGCTGGAATAGGGAAACAGCTGGAATAGGGAAACTGCTGGAATAGGGAAACTGCTGGGACACAGAAACAGCTGGGATAGAGAAACTCCTGGGACACAGAAACAGCTGGAATAGAGAAACAGCTGGAATAGGGAAACAGCTGGAATAGGGAAACTGCTGGGACACAGAAACAGCTGGGATAGGGAAACAGCTGGAATAGAGAAACAGCTGGAATAGGGAAACAGCTGGAATAGGGAAACTGCTGGAATAGGGAAACTCCTGGAACACAGAAACAGCTGGAATAGAGAAACAGCTGGAATAGGGAAACAGCTGGAATAGGGAAACTGCTGGGACACAGAAACAGCTGGGATAGGGAAACAGCTGGAATAGAGAAACAGCTGGAATAGGGAAACAGCTGGAATAGAGAAACAGCTGGAATAGGGAAACAGCTGGAATAGGGAAACTGCTGGGACACAGAAACAGCTGGGATAGGGAAACAGCTGGAATAGAGAAACAGCTGGAATAGGGAAACAGCTGGAATAGGGAAACTGCTGGGACACAGAAACAGCTGGGATAGGGAAACAGCTGGAATAGAGAAACAGCTGGAATAGGGAAACACCTGGAATAGAGACACACCTGGAATGGAGACACACCTGGAATACAGAAATACCTGGAATACAGAAACACCTGGAATACAGACACAGAAACATCTGGAATACAGAAACACCTGGAATACAGACACACCTGTAATACAGAAACACCTAGGATACAGAAACACCTGGGACACAGAAACACCTGGGATACAGAAACTCCTGGGACACAGACATATTGTAAACAGACCCCCGGAACACAAACACATTGTATGTGCCCTGCACTCTCACCGTGCTGACAGAGGGGCCCACCTTGCACAGTCACCATGCTGGCAAAGGGGTTCACCTTGCACACTCACACTCCACGCTGGCAGAAGGCTGTGCCTTGCACACTCACCGTGCTGAAGCCCTGGGGCTCTCACCCTCACCATCCTGAGTTGCACGCTCGCTGTGCCAAGGCCAGCGGCAGGCTGGGACACGGGCACAGTGCCGTGCCAGGCCCAGTGCCACTCTGCTGCCTGCAGAGGAACAAAGCCTCTCAGTTCCCAAAGCACTGTGAGCATCACCCAGCGTCTCCCCATCCTGTGCCACGCTCCCTGCAGCTCTGCCGGGCCCTCTGAGCAGGGAGTGAGTGCCCTGCTGCTCCCACCTGGGCCTGTGAGAGCTGGGATTAACGCTGGGGGTCTGGAATCCCATTTCTGCTCACTGCAGACCCTCACGTGGAGTCCTTCCATGTGTTGGAAGCACTGTGTTTCCTATGGAGAACGCCAAACCCTTCTGGGCGAGGTGCCGATCTCCCTGAGGGGCTCTTATTTCTGCTTGCAGTTAAATCTGGGTATTTTCTCGGGAAGAGTTACTTGACTGAAAGGGTGATTAAACATTGGAAGGGGCTGCCCAGGGAGGCGGTGGAGTCTCCATCCCTGGACGTGTCCAGGGATTGGCTCAACATGGCACTCGGTGCTCTGGTCTGGTTGACAAGGTGGGGATCGGTCACAGGTTGGACTCGACGATCTTGGAGGCTTTTTCCAACCTGACAGGGACCCCGAGGGTGGGAGGGAGCAGAGCCCGTCTGGTGCCCCTCGCTGTAATCTGGGCTGATGACAGCAGATGGCTCCCGAAGCCCCTGGGAAACCCGCAGGGACCCCCGGCCCCGCGGGCAGCACAGCTGGGGCTCCAGGGCTGCGGTGAACGAGATGTCAGCTCCAGGGCTGCGTCCTTCAGGAAAAGTCCCGCAGGTCAGAGTTCCTGGTGACTCGTTTGTGTGACAACATCACTGCAGGACCTGCTGCGGTGCTGCTGCATGATGCAATCCCTGCCTCGGAGCTGGCTGAACTCTTGCCCTGACAAACCCTGCGCTGGTGCCCGCAGCCCTCTCCGCTGCCCGGGGAGTGCCATCCTGCGGGAAGGACGGAGTGCCCAGGGACAGGTGACGTGCAGGTGCCACAGCAGCCTCTGCCTGTTGAACAGGAGCAGCTCAGGGCTCAGTCTGCAGCCCCAGGGTGTTGGAATGGAGCCCGTTTCACCCACAGAGATGTTCCCCGTCCCTTTGCAGAGCAGGCAGAGCTCTGGTGGCTGCTCTCCTCCAGGAATAAAGTCCCTCCTGGCTCCTGGCATCTCTGAGAATTGTCAGTGGAGGGGGAAGCTAGTGCTGGGAACTGCCCTTCCATGACACCAGGTCCAAGGGAATCTTGGCTTTAAGTGATGTGAGCCCAGGAGCCTGATAATTCCCACAAGGTCCCGTAAGTGAACACATCCTGTGCCTCCCCGATGAGTCAGTTCTGCCTCTTAGAGACACGGGCTTTAAATGACCTGAAAGCCTCTTGCAGCTGCTAATTTAGAAATGGAATAATGATTAATTACAGATATATCTGTCCTTAGGGGTACTGGGTCTGGTTTAGGTGTTGGGTTTTGTGTGACTTCGGCACAGCTCAAAAGAGACCAGAATAATGTTTTTTCAGATGGGGTGGGGTCAAGAAGGACCAGTGAAAGATAGTTTAAGTGCCTTGACCTCGATTTTTTTTGGGTCTCTTCATTTGCTAAAGAGGTCAGGGTGAAAGGGTGAGTTTGTTTACCCCGAGCTCAGCGCTGCTGAGGACCTGGCTGGCTCTTTGTGCTGAGTCACAGCCCGCTGGCCGCCTGCGTGCTGTCCAAGCCCCGGGAACATTTCTGTCCCCAATTCACATCCTCGCAGTCCCGCTGGCCCTGGCAGGCTGGGCAGGGTGCACCGTGCTCCCATTTCTGTGAATATGAACTGTTACTGTCCAAGTGGAAAGATGTGTTTGCGGGTGTGAAAAATGCCAATCGCTTGTTTTCGAAATTTTAAAAGTTTAAGAGTAATAAAATGGTTATAAAAATAGTAATACCATCAGAGTAATAATAATTTGGACAATTTGAATCAAGACAATATGAGACAATAAAAACAAAGGGTTACAGACGCCCGGGTACCTTTTTCTGGGCATCACAAGCCCGAAAAAGGACCCCTGCTAACAAAGGATTAACCCTTGAGAGCAACAGCCTGTTGCATATTCATACACTTCATACATGATGCATAAATTCCATTCAAACACAGGATTCTGTCTGGTCTTCATCAACTTCTTCCTTCTAATCCTGACAGCGCCTTCAAGGTGGAAAGAAGTTCGTTTCTTCTGATAAGAAGGCAATAAATTCTTTTTCCCTGAAAGATTTAGGTGTCCTGTGGCTGCTATCTCGCTGCAAGTCCTCTCTTTTAAACAAAGCATCTTACATAGCACAGTTTCTATTTTAACAACTTTTATAACCTAAAACTACATTTAACACAGTACTCAAGAGCATCGATACAGCATCGCTTTCTAACGCAGCACATACAACATTCATTTGAATATTTGCCAAAAGCCAATCACAAAACACACGCGTTTTTCACGCGGGGCAGGAGCCAGCTGAGCTCCGATCCCCCCGACCCGCAGCGTCCCGGGGCTGGCGAGGTTTGCGTGAGCCCTGCTGGCTCTGTCCTGCCGTGACACCGCAGGCACGGCCGGGAGACGCTGCTTGTGTAACCGCAGCTCTTACGAAACGCAGCTGGTGTCCTGGGCCAGGGCCACGGCCGGGGAGCCCTGCTCTAGGGCTCTGTGTGCCTGGGGCTCCTCACTGGGCAAGGCTCACACCCGCTCTCTCAGCGCCTGGAACCATCCATCCCCTCTGGTCGCTTCCAAAATCCCGCTTTGAAAGCAGTTAGCCCAATTCCTTAATTCAGGTGAACTTCAACGGCCAGGTTACAAAAGGATCTGGGTAGTGCTTTAATGGAATTAAGCCAGTGCAGAATTTGAGTATTTATTTCAGCCGGGATCATTATGGTTTTGCAAAAGCCGGGCTTAAGCTGAATTAAGTGACTCAAATGAAGCAGCTTGTGGGCAGAGGAGGCCCTAGGGACATCAGACTTGTATAACCCAGAATATAACCCAATATAACCCAGAATTTCTAAGGCAGCTGCTGCTCTGCAGGTGAGACCTGGAAAGTGCTGTTCTGCCTTCTGCGGCACCTGCCAGGGAAAACCTTGGTGGTCATGAAACAGGGGACAAACCTCACCTGGGAGGAAAATAAACCTGGTCTTAGGGATGAAGACACAGGTATGGAAGATGGAGACCCCATGGTTTCCTCCCTAAAGGATTCCTTTATAGTTTTGTGTTAAAATAATACACACCTAGCAGCAGCATGGGCCAGGAGTGTGGAGGGAAGAGGAGCCTGGCCTGAGAATGGTGGGGAAAATTCCCAGATCCCTTTTCCAACAAACAAAAGCCCCTGAGAACACGGAGAAGAGCCGGAAGAGCTCAGTGCAGTAATTAAACTCTGCATCGGCTGTCAGCCTGCTGCGCATTCAGGTAAGAGATGTGTCCTTAGAGAGCTTCTCTGCAGCTCCTCTCAGCTGGGGCAGGATCTGCTGATCACCCAGGGCTGCACTTTGGGGCTTGGGCTGCTCCAGCAGTTCTGGAAACATCTCGGCATTGCTGCAGCAATTGATGCATTTCACTCTTGACCATCCTTTGCCAACAGATCTCCTAAACGGCCTGGATGTGCCTGTACCTGAGCCCTGGCTAACCATGCCTCACTGCCCAGCCCAGGATTTCTTGGATCCAGACGGGACTTGTGCTGGGAACTCAGGCAGATGTAAGCGGGCGTTGAGGCGACTTCAGGAAGACAGGTGTTGTCATGCTGAGCACTTCAAGAAATGAGACCCGGAGTCTCTTTTGCCATCTTTAGATGAAGGAATAATCCTGTTGGAGGGTGCTGAGCTGACTCCCAGCCAGCCTAGTGTTCCTGCTACATCCCACATCGCTGCTGTCCCAGACTGGGCTCGAGCTGCTGGCACTGCAATTCATCTTGTTTTCTGTTGTCTCCCCTTGCAGCGCTGTAATGTTTGTTTTACAATTCCCAAAGCGGTGATAGATTTTTGAGAGGAGATGTGTCTAATCTAGGAAAACTCTCCAGCTAAATTATAGTGGGTACTTTTTAGGCAGTTTAAAAATGGGCATAAAAGAACCATTCCTCTGGTTTTAGATGTCTTGCCTATTACTATGGACCTGAAAACAAACAAACACAACTATCTCATAACATTGCATGCTCATAAATAAATTTTTTTTTTGTACAATTCAAATCTGTAAATTTGCCGTTATTGATACTGTAGTAGGAGAAGAGCTTTGACACTCCATAAAGCTTTATTCCAAACCAAAACAGATCATTCCCAATCTGGTCTGCTGCTTTAAAAAGCAGACTGGTGCTGCACATGTGGGCACCTGGTGAGGAAACTTCCCTTTTCCCATCTGAGTTAGACTGAGTCTCTCCTGAGGTGGTCCTGAGCAGGAGCTGAGGGGTGCTGAGCAGATGCTGAGTGGTGCTGAGCAGATGCTGAGTGGGGCTGAGTCGGTCCTGAGCGGGAACTGAGGTGGTGCTGAGCAAGTGCTGACTGGTGCTGAGTCGGTCCTGAGCGAGTACTCAGCTCCTACTCAGCTCCCACTCAGCATCTGCTCA
>NW_005054584.1:71362-99758 GCF_000277835.1 Geospiza fortis
CGCGTCCCTCCGGGCGGGTGGGGCCGGGGCTGCGGCAGGAGGGGCGGCAGCGCGGGGCCATGTTCTGCAGCCGCCTCGAGGCGGGAGGCAGCGGGGATTAAAAACGGTAAATTAATCAATAATGGGAAACCGTAACGAAAAAGCGTTTCGAATTAAAAAAAAAGGGAAAAGGGAAAAAAGGAGCTGCACACGCCCAGCCCTAAATTTTGCGTGGGGGGAAGCGCTATTGAGGTCACGGCACCTCGGCGCTGCCCGGCTTTGTTGCACCCCCCGGTGCCCGTGTCGTGGGGTTCGGTGTTTAACGTGAACGAGGTGGGTCCCATCCTGTTGAATCCCGGGTGTTTTCCAGCCCCGGGATGGGGATGCTCATCCTCGTGGGTTCGGGGCTGGGATGGGGCTCCTTGGTGTCTCTGGCGGTCCCTGGATGTGCTGGGCACATCCCAAGCATCCCAGTGCCATGCTGGGATTGTCGTTGTCATGCTGGAATGGCCCCCTTGTCCCTTCCATCTGCCTCTTCCCATGCTGTCTCTTCTTTCTCGTCCCCAAATCCCACCAGGTGGGGCGTGGAGCTGCCCCCCCTTTCTGGGTTTTGCCTTTTTTACCTGTGGTTGTTGGGTATTTCTTTATGTTAAGTCTGACTTTGCTGGGAGAAGGGAAGTTTCCTGGCCAGGTGTTTCCAGGAGCACACACCTGCCCTCCTGCCTTGGAGCAATTCAACCTGCAAGGAGCAGAAACAGCTCATTCCAGGTGAGGGATGGAGATTTCTGCCTGCATCCCCGACTGCCACACGAGCACGAGGGAGGGCTGCCTTAGGGCAGATGATTTTCCCTGGTGTTTTGGAACACCTAGAAACGCAATCCTGCTGCTGCTCGCAGAGGGCAGCTGCCATCACTTCAGAGGGAGTTTCTCCTTCCATTTGCTGTGGTACCACCCCGCGAAGTGCAGCTCCATTTGCAGCGAGAGGCTGCTCGTGCTGGAAGGAGCAGCTGAGATGAGCTAAGCTGTCACCATTTGTATGCAGAGTATTCCCGAGCTTCCCCCGGCGTGGATGTGGGCAGATGTTGGATGCGTGTGTGAATCGGTGGAACAAAATTTGCTGCTGACAATCGTTAATGTGCCTTGTCCAGCAATGGCTGCCTGCTTCCATCCATTGAAGGGGTTTTGGCTCTGCTGCCAGCACCTCACATTTGGGGTGTTTGATGGCTTTCCTTGTGGGGTTCGGTTTTCTGGGCATTATTTCCCTCAGGATGGTCAATCAAAACAGGTCTCAGTTGGGCGTTTGCAGGCTGCTCTTGAGGGGAGAAAAATGAAAACCTCATTCTCTCTAGGAGTGAGAAATTGCCTAACCCAGTTATGCTTTGTTCACTCTTGAAACACAAAATGCTTGGTTTTCACCCCAAGATGAGCAGCTTAAGGAGTAAAGCAAAGTGTTGGCTGATTTACCTGTAGTTTGTAGAGGATTTGAGCATAGAATCATGGAGTGGTTTGGGTTGAAAGGAGCCTTACAGACCATGTTGTTCCACCCCCTGGCATGGGCAGGGACATCTTCCATTAGACCAGAGTGCTCCAGCCTGCACTCCAAGCTTCTGGGGATGGAGATCCACTGGCAGATGGTTCACACCTGATTAAAGTATTGCATTTTCCCATTCTTTGAGTGAGATGCAGGTGGGGTTAATTTTTTGAGACCTGGTCAACGCGATGCCCATCCCACAGATGGTGTCACAGATCAGATAGGGATGTTTATCCTGCGGGGATTAACTGGGGATAGCAGTGGTGGGAGCTCTGTGTGCTCTGTGTGCAGCTCCCTGAGCAGCGGATGGGCCCAGCCCCTGCAGGAGGCAAGTGCAGGTTTGGTGTGTGTCCCTCTGTCCAGCACTGTGTGAAGTATTTACAGGTCTGGCTTCCAATCTGGTCTTGCTCACCCTTCCCTCTGTATTCCCTTGCTGCCCTCTGCCCTCAGCCTCTGCCTTCCCAAGGTGTTCCATTCAAACTGTCCCATCCCCTCTGTGCTTAAAGAACTGCAGCTTCAGGAGGATCAAGCACATGCATTTATTTAATGTATTATATAGATGAAAAGGGGGTGCTGTAGCTTTGTCATTTCCTTCCCAAAAACCCTGGTAAATTCTTCTCCCCTGGCCAGACCTCATAGGATAAAAAGGAGGAAAATGTGACACTGTAGCTGCCCTTTCTCGGTGAGGAAGAGCTGGGTGTAGCCAGTCAGGGATGCTCGTAGCACGCTGCTGAGGTGGGTGTTTCATCTCCTGCCTTTTGTGTTCCTCTGCTGCATTTCAGAGAACCGTGCTCCTCGTGGAGTGCTCGTTGATCTGTGTAGCGCCACAGGCTTTTTTCCAGCGGTTTCCAGGCGTGGGGTTTGGAGGTGTTTGGGTACCACATTGCTGAGCAGTCCCGAGGGTGCAGCAGCAGGGATGGAGGGAATTGCTCCCTGCCACGTGGAGTTTGGGCTCCCCAGCATTGCAGGGCTGTTGGAACAGCCACGTTGGGAGTGTTTTGGAGCTGGTGTCGGTGCTGAAGCTCTTGAAAGGCTGCTTCCATCAGCATGGGAGTGACAAATTGTCCTGACACATCCTGCAGCACAGCCGTGGCTGTCGGTCCCGCCGGAGCCGGGTGGGCTCGTCCTGATGCTGGGTGTGCCCGCCCCAGAGCTCCACACAAATCCTTGTCCTGGTGCCCGGTGTGCCCACCCCAGACCTCCACACAAATCCTGGTCCTGGTGCCCGGTGTGCCCACCCCAGAGCTCCACACAAATCCTGCTCCTGGTGCCAGCTGTGCCCACCCCAGAGCTCCACACAAATCCTGGTCCTGGTGCCCAGTGTGCCCACCCCAGAGCTCCACACAAATCCTGGTCCTGGTGCCGGGTGTGCCCACCCCAGAGCTCCACACAAATCCCTCTGGGTTGGCAGAGCTTGGAAAATTGGATCATGAGGCACTGGCTAAGGGGAAATGCTCAGGGTGGCCGGTCCCTTTCTTCCCAAAAGCAAGATTATTCAAAAGCTGGAAGAAAGCTGTGGATTTGAGTTTGTCTTGAGCAGAATAATCTTATTTTGTTGACCCAGCGTGCTGATGAGGCTTGGCTGTGGTGCTGGTGTCCTTTGGGGCAGTGCTGCTAATTTAGCTGTAGGAATGCTCTGACACTTGATGAACGAGTCAGGGGAGAGCCAGGGCACTGGTTTCCACCTGGCTCCCAGTATTTTCCAGTTTGCTCAGCTTGCTGGCCAGTGAGCTCAGTGGGATTGTAGCTTGGCTGGTTGACCCCTAGGCTGTGTGCTAAGGTGTGGGGCTGGACTGGCAGGGGGGAGCTTGCAGTGCAGTGCCCTGGGCTTGTGGCCTCCTTCTGGGTGATGCTGGGAGGCTGCTGGGGCTGCTGGAATGTGGCAGCAGGGTTTAAAAGGAATTTAGAGGGGTTGTGATTCTGCACGCAGGTAAAGCAGCCAACCCTGAGCAAAATGGGCATGGCTGATTCTTTCTGGCTCCTTCTGAGGTCTGCAAACCCACGAGTCTGTGGGAAAGCACTGAGAGCCCTTTCTTGGAGCAGGAGGAGCCTCTCTGGCTGTGTTGGAGTAGCCAAGGCTGAGGGATTGTGCCCCTCGTGTACCTGTCCTGTAGCACAGGGAGCCCCAGCTCAGCATCCCGCCTGTTCCCAGCCTCAGCTGAGAGGAGCAGCAGCTCTCTGAGCGCCTCTCCCTCCTGCTGCAGTGGCAGCAGAGCTGGGCTGGCTTTCTAGGTTTTTCTGCCAATGCAGTGTAATCTCTTCCTACCTCAGGGGCTCTGCTGGCTGGGCTGTGCTGCTCAGGCTCCAGAGCTGGTGCCTGGGGCTCACCCCACGGGCACATCCCCGGGGCTGGGGGTGCTCATCAGTGAATTGGGCAGTGCTGGGTGCTGCAGGGCTCTGCCTGCCCGTGGAGATGGAGAAGGAAGCGATTGCAGAAGTGGCTCAGGTCCTGCAGAGCAGCACAGAGATGTTCCCACTGCCCTGGCAGCAGGATTAGGGTGGGTGGTCTGGGGCAGAGGGGGGTGGGCTTGGAGAAACCCCCCTGAGCACCAGGCTGGCTCAGCCTTGCCAGAGGTGCAGCCCCCACGCTGGATCACTGCTGGATCACTCCAGGGAGATGTGGAGCTCCTGCTCTGGGCAGTGCTGTTCCCTCCTGGCTGTTTCAGCATGAACAGCCCTCAGTCCCAAGCTGTCTTTGCAGGTCACCCTAGGATGTGCTGGACAGAGCAGAACTGTGGCCCTTCAGGTAAACCCTTGTGAGGTTTTTAAGGTGGGCACAGCTCTGCTGTGAGGGGCTGAGTGAATCTGAGTCTCTCTTGCAGCAGGATGGATCTCCCTCCTCCATCTGTGAGCTGGAGCTTTGTTTTACACTGAAATCTGCTGGTTGTAGGCTGGGGTTTTTTTAAGTGCCTGTGGAAAGCATGTGTGGTTTACACTGGAGTCTGGAGGAGAAGTATCTGTGCCTTTAGACTTGAGTGGGTTTTCTTTGCAAGTCTAATGAGCTTTTTGCTCCTCAGAAATCAATCCACTGGTTTTCCCCTTTTCTTTCCTAGCAGACCAGTTAGTAAAAGTGGTCATAACACACTGCGTGGCTCCTGTTTTCAGTGTCTCTTCTTTAAATATCCAGAGAAAGGGAGCACCAGGGGATACCTCCTGTGCAGCTAAAGGGATTATTGCTGCAGTTGGGCTAATTATTTCCATCTTTGCAGCCTCTCCACTCTACCTGCCCTGACCTCTCTGCCTTCCCTCCGTGCTGTGCTCCAGAGCAGCGGGGTTGTCCCACCCTGGGCAGGGGTTTGTCCCCAAGAGCTCAGGTGTGTTTGGACAATGGTGGGGCTGTGGGGGTCGATGATCGCTGTGGTCCCTTTCAGCCGGGGATATTCCATGGTTCTGTGATCCCCAGCTCTGGGGTGATGCTCCGGGGAAGAACAGAGGCTGGTGTGGGGCATGGAGGGGCAGGAAGGGCTGTGTGAACTCTTCAGCACTTCAAGAGAGGTGATGAAACCGCTTGTATGGAGGGGTTTGAATAGCACGTGTGGGACTTGAAGGGCTTTCTGCCGCTTATCAGCTGCACTTTGTGGCTCCCCCTCAGCCCCTGCCCCGGGCTGTCTGCCTGGAAGTGCCAGATGTAATTTCAGATGGATTTCATCAGCGGCTCAAGTCAGTTGCCGCAGAATGAAATTCCATGAGGTGTTTGTAAATGACTCAAAACATCTAAAGAAGCCTCTCCTGTGACTCCTGAGGACATCCAGCTCGGCCTGTTTGGGGAGGGCTGGAGATTCACTTCTGAGATAAACCGACTGTTTTCTGTGCCCTGCAAAGGAGCGTTTGCACTTCTGAAGCTGAAATTGCGCAAGTAGGGGAGGTCTTCAGAGTGGTTACATTGTTCCTTGTCCTAGGAAACATTTTATCTTTTCTTTGATTAAAAGTTTCTTGAATCCCGGGTTTGTTGGCAAAGTCTCAGCGCGGAGCGTGTGTGGCGCTCAGGAACAGCTCTGCTTGTTCTCTGTGAAGTGAAATGTCGCTTTACTTGGGCTTCTGGGGCAGGAGCACATCTGGCCAGCTGTTCTCAGCCAAACCACAGGCAGCCCAGCGCTGTCACGCTCAAATTGAGAGGCCAAGTGATGGGCAAGCGAGGCTTGTCCTGCCTGGTTGCTGTGGATCTCAGGATGAGCAGTTCCTGCTCTTTGTGTTAGTTGGAGACCACGGGAAGACAGGAGGGAGCAGACTGTCCCAAGAGAAGGGATAATCTGGAGGGATTCCTTCCTGGAGGTTGGTCTGTGTTTGTGCCCGCTCAGGGTTATGTGAGGAGCCTTTGCATAAAAATGACATTTATATCTGCAGCTGTGCTTGACTTTGGTATGCTCGGAAGAGAAGGAAATGTAAGGTTTGGAAATGTGGCTAGTGCTGACCCACCTGGTACAAAGTGCTGACTCCTCCCTGCAGGAGCCAGTGCTTCATTACCCTCCTCAGATCCTGCGTGTGATGGGCTGAGAGTGGCTGGGATTGAGTTACCTGTGTGCTTTAAGGTGAGACCTGAGAGGAAACTGAGTGATGTGGCACAACTGGAGCTTCTCCTGCTCTCTGCTGGTAGCTGTAGTTTGTGGTGTTAGTGAGCCCAAAGCTGGGATTTAATCCAAAGTCAGAATTGCCTTTTGTGGTTGATTTTCAGCTCCCACTGACTCTGAATTCAAGGGCAGATTCCACCCTGAGCAAATTCTGCCCTCTGAAGTTACTGCTTATATGTGGTTTTACCTCCTGCCTCATCAGCATGACAAAGGGCGCTGCCTGGAGCTGCCTGGAGGGATTTGTACAAGAAGCTTTTAACAATGGACGTCTCCAAATTGGACAGAAAACTACACGGTTTCCCCTCAGCATTTCCCGGTGTAATAATGGAGAGCCTGGCAGGCGTGAATAGGCAGAAGAAATAAATGTTGCTGTTGGGGGCAAAAAGGAAAGCAGGTAAAATCTGTTCAAACTACGGCGTGGCTTGGAGTCACTGCCTGGGAGAACAGATTTAGAGAGGATGGGACCAGAATGAGGGTTTTGGGACCAAAATGAGGGTATTGGGACCAAAATGAGGACGTTGGACAAAGGGAGTGACTCTGGGGTTTGTGGAGCCCTGCAGGGTTCTGGTGCTGGGTGGGTGATCCGAAAAGAGCAGCTGTGAGCAGGAGGAGTCCCTGGAGCTCCCTGGTTTTGTTCTCATCCCGAGCAGCATCTTGGGCACACCTGGGCCTGCTGTCCTGTCTGCTCTCCTTGCTCATCCATCTCTCCTGTTCCTGCCCTCTCACCCTTCCATATTAAACCCTGCCTGGCAGCCCCAAGCTGGTGCTTGCCTGAGAGCAAGGTGGGGACCCAGCTCCCTGCAGGATGTGGAATTACAGCATCAGGAATTGCTGAGCTGCATCCTTATTTCATGACATTTCATGGTTTTGGAGCTTACTTTGCATGAGTTCTGCTTTCCCCTCCCATGTCAGTAGTAGCTGGATTACTTTGCCAGCTCCTCCCTTCCCCCAGGTTCCTCCAGGCAGGAGGTGAAGAATGAATACTCTTTAATGTGAAGGCACTTATTAATGCTTAATCTCTCAAATATGTCACTGCTTTTTGTGTCTAATTGTCAGGGCTTATTGTCAGGGCTGTCTGAGGCCCGTGCTCAGCTCCAGAGCAGGTTTCATTAGCCACTGCTGCTCACCTTAGCAGAGGAGTTTTGGACTTTGGGGTTGGTTTGTTCTCTCAGCATCCAGGAGCCTCTCCTTTTTTTCTTAAAGGGAAAAAATCCTTCTTAGGGGTTGTGGCGTTTGTGTCCAGGTGAGCAGCACCTTCCCAGTGCCCAGGAGGAATGCCAGGCTTGGGAGGGAGCTGGGAGGGTGTAAAGTGACTTTTTGGGTAAGGATTGCTTGGCACTGGAGTGCTGCAGCCAGGAAAAAAAGCCGTGAATGCTTCTCCTCGGAAAAGGGGCGGTCGTGTGAGGTGGGTGAAGCTTTTGGCTCGGTGGGGAGAGCAGAAGGCTCCTGCCTCCCTCGATAAGGGATGACAAAGCCGTGGCTTTAGGTGTGGTCAGAGCCTCTCCAAAGAGGCTGGCTCCGTTCATCCACGATAAAAACAAGCACTGCTGACACACCAGCGGCCCTGCATCTTCCAGCCTTTGTTTCAGTGATGGAGAGAGAGCCCGTGACCCCGGGGAACACGAATGGAGGCCTGGTAAGCAGAGAGCAGGAGTGAGATTATTTTGGGGCAGCAGTGAGGCTGGGAGGCAGGCGGCCCCTTTGTACATGGCATACATGTGACAGCAGAGCTGCATTTAGAGCTGAAAGAGGATAAAATCCCCGAGGAGGCTGATTGCACCTCGTTTATTTTTAACTAATGTACTGGGGGAGATTGAGCTGGAATTCCTAGACTTGGGGCAGGCTTAAATTCGGACAATTTCCCTCGTCCCTGTGAGGAGAAAGAATGGCACCAACTGGGCTAATTCCTGGGGAAGATGAAATGCATGTGGATTATGGATTTTTTTTTTTTTAACTTTCTCCTCCCTTAGCCTTTGGGTTAGGAGGGGAAATAATGGTTTTACAACTCTTAGGCTGAATTTATGGTCCGTGTTCCCTTGTGGACTGTCACTTAGTCACACTGCCTGCATCTGCTTGTGCTGCGGATCTGCTCATCGGCCCCATAAAACTAAAATCAAGACAAGACAGATTGCTGCTTGATTGTCATCCCAAGTGGCCCAAACTGGGCAAAGACCAGCTGGGGAGAGACATCCAAGAGCTCAGTAGGGATGTTTTGGTATAAAGGCTTTTATTTGCTGTTCATCCTTGCTGTAAAATCCTCGTTTGTCTTGTGCCTCAGCACGAACTGTGCTCCCTTGTTAGGAGAAATAAAGGTACAAATGCAGCTACTGTCGGGTTTTTGTGTTAGAAGGAAGAGCTCTGGCTCTCAGATTCTGTGATCTTGTGCAGGGTGTGGCGAGCCACAGCCATCTCCCATCACAAATCCCTTGGTGTTCGTGTCATGTAAAACATGAGCAGAAACAGGCACTGGTGCCTTGTTGATCCTTGTGGGATGAACAACTTCTGGGATCTCCCAGGTGTTCAGGGGGTGTGAGCCTGTTGGGGTGCCCACCTGCTTCCCCTGGGCTGGCGTGTCGCTGTCCCTCCCCTCCCTGCCAGGAAATGAAGGATTCTCTCATCCCTATGCTCAGCTCTCCTGCTGATGTTTGTTTGTTTTCTCTCTTGAGCTTTCCCAGATTAGGCTTTTTTTCCCCCGCCCTGCGTTTATCTTCTTACTGACCTGATACAGATTTAATAAAAAAAATGGAGCTTTTCGTTTTAATAAATACAGTTGTGAACATTTTAGGGGACAGTGTTGTTCTGCTGTTATGCAACAACATAAAAGCAAAACAGAGACACTTGATGAATGTCCTATTGTTTGTTGTCTTTTGGCATTAAAGAATGAAAGATGATGTTCAGGAAACACACTGTGACTTTTGACCTCGTCTGAAGAGCCTCTGAGTCATGAAAAACAAAAATAATCCAGCAGAGCCAGACAGAAGCTAAAACAGGCATGACAGAGCCTGCTCTGGTGGCAGGGTGGCTGCTGGGGTGAGGACAGGTCCTGCTGGAGCCCTGAAAACTGGTGAGATCTGACGTGTTTGCTGCTTTCTAGGCTAAGGAACCAGTGTGTCGAGAATGCCTGAGCCTTCTCTCTGTATTTTGCCAGTGTCCTGGTGAGCTCCTGCTGCATTCCAGCTCTGCCAGTCACCCTCGGGGAGCTGGGGCTGGGCACGGGGGCCAGGGACTGGCTGGTGCCCAGTTTGGGGTGTCAAGTGGCTGGGAGTGATGGCTTGGTGAAATGAGCACAGTGTATGGAGTGTAGGGGAGGCTGCAACGGGGCTTTTTCAGGCTGGGAATGCTTGTTCCAGCTCTGCTGCTGGACACCCTGTCCTTCCCCTCCGCTCCGCTGGGATGTGTCTGTGCCACAGCACCCTGGAACCCACTGCTGCAGTCAGCCTTGGATCCTGCAGGGGAAAGCAGGGATGGGATCCTGCAGGGGGAAGGCAGGGATGGGATCCTGCAGGGGGAAAGCAGGGATTGGATCCTGCAGGGGTAAAACAGGGATGGGATCCTGCAGGGGGAAGGCAGGGATGGGATCCTGCAGGGGGAAGCAGGGATGGGACCCCGCCGCAGGAGGGCAGGGATCCCTGGGGAGCCTCACCTTGGCTTCTCCCCTGGGCCAGGCTTTCTGTGGCTGGCCCAGCCATGCCAGCCATGGTGGCGTGACAGTAGCTGCAGCAGATGGTGCCGTTGTCATCGTTTTATTTTCTATCCATGTGCTGAAACAGCTCAAAAATAACTTCAGAAATGATGGCCCAATCCAATGGAGAATGTTTTCCTGGCCCTGAGAAAATCTCCTGCAACATTAGTGGCCACAAGGCTCTCCTGGTTGTGTCTCATCTGCTCTGGTTGGGATCGCTCACTAGGCTGGAGCTGTGGCATGGAAAATCTTTCATATTTAATATCTTCATCACTGTGGCAGCATTGAATATTCACAGAACTTCTGTCAGGGTGCAGCAAATGTTGTCAGCACTGTGAAATCAAAGAAAGAGGAGCAGCTGAGATCAAAGTAAGCGATAAACACATACCTTGTGTCTCACAAGGTGTTTCTCAAGCCTGAGGCAGAACTTGGTGGGGCTCAGGTGCAGCTGGGGGGTGGCTGGTGCAGGTGCATCTCCATTTCCACCTGCAGCATCTCCTGGCATTAAATAGATCTTCCTTCCTTGATCTTCCACCCCTTCTTAATTTCCTTCTCACTTCTGCCCTGGTTGACCTGACCAACCTTTCCCAGCACCAGTGCAGACCCCAGCCTTGCCCGTGAGCTCTCAGAGGGCATTTCAGGGTGCCCACAGCCCAGGGAGGTGCTGGCCCTCCAGATCACCCAGCTCATTCCATAATATGATGCAAAAATCAGGCTGCCCCTAAGTTTAGGTAGATTAGAGCTCTGATCAGCAGGGCTTACGTGGCAGCACAAAAGGAGGCAGCACTGGCCTGGCAGTTTGTGCAGTCAAATGCAGACAGTTTGACCCATGAGGAGGAAGAGCAGAGCCAAGGAGTCTCTGTTCACAGCCTGCCTCAGACACCCCGAGGGATGGATCACCCTGAGAGCTCTGCCTGGGTGGGGATTCTCACCCTCCTGGTCCTGTGAGGCTGTTCCATGTGTGGCTGGCTGACAGAGTGACTTCTGGGGTGTTTCTCAGCTCTTTGATTGGCTGATTTACGTTGCAGGGAGCCCGGGATGGGTGTAGCAGTGCTCAGTGCCCTCCCAGACAGGCTGTAATGGGGGAGATGGGGATGATCTGAATCCACCAGCCTGTCCCCCGCCTTGGGAGCTGGTTTGGTACCCACTGGAGCACGAAATAAGTTCTGTCAGCTTGTTTCTGGCCTCATGTCAATGAAGAAAATTGTGATAGCCATGAGACCCTGCTGGGCACAGGAGCTGCCCTGTGTTTGTGAGATGGCAGTTGTCCCCAGAGCAGGTGAGCCCTGCCAGGCTCCTGTCCCCAGACTGCTCTGCCAGCAGCTCTGTCCTCTGCTGCCCATCCTGGGCACATCCCTGACAGTCCCAGTGAGCCACCCAGGCGAGTGTGGCAGTGTCAGCTAGTGGGGATGGATGCTGTTCTGCTTTTCTTCCTTCAGCCAGTGCAATCTCTCCAAAAGCCATTTCTGCCTGCTCATGGTGTCCTTTGCCAGCCAAGGTAAAGCAGGCACTCGATGGGGCAGAGCAGCTGCTGTGCCATCCATTGTCCCAGTTCATTAAAACTCCAGGGACATTTTTTGGGAGCTTCTTTTCCCTCTCCCCATCCCTTTTGGTGGCAGTGGGCAGGCTGGGGGAGCAGCCTGTGTCTCTGTGCTGGGCTCTGCCGTGCCTGGTGTTGCAGCCACATCTGGGCACGAGCCCAGCCTTGGGAAGGCAGTGCTGGGGGAATATCAGCCTTCCAGCACTTTCTGTTCAGTGGATAATGGCTGCTCCAAGCCCGAGAGCTGCCGAGCCTGCCTTAAACCCGCGGCAGCAGGGGGGAGGCTCCGATTTGCAGCAGGTTGGGCTCAGCCTGGGATGGGAAGAGTCAGAGAGAATTAGCTGGTAAATAAGATCTGCCTTCTCTTTGATCCGCTCTACGTGTTCAACTGCTTAAAGGCTTCCCAGGCGAGCGGGATTTTGGGGAGGAAGAATTTATCCCCCCCATCGACCATCTCGGGGCTCGGTGGAGCTGCAAGATGCTGTAGCAGGGGGTGGGAAGAAATCCTCAGGCAGCCTGGCAAATCCCTGCCAAAGAGGCTTCTCTCCCCTCTCTGCAAAGAGCCTGCTGAGCACACAGGGCTGCTTTCAAACCGCTCCTGCCTCCTTTTGTGCTGCCACGTAAGCCCTGCTGATCAGAGCTCTAATCTACCTAAACTTAGGGGACTTAGGGGCAGCCTGGTTTTTGCATCATATTATGGAATGAGCTGGGTGATCTGGAGGGCCAGCACCTCCCTGGGCTGTGGGCACCCTGAAATGCCCTCTGAGAGCTCATGGGCAAGGCTGGAGTCTGCGCTGGTGCTGGGAAAGGTTGGTCAGGTCAACCAGGGCAGAAGTGAGAAGGAAACTAAGAAGGGGTGGAAGATCAAGGAAGGAAGATCTATTTAATGCCAGGAGATGCTGCAGGTGGAAATGGAGATGCTCAGGCTTTGGGTGAGGGTGGAGCAGGTCACAGTTGTTTCACTGGGGCAGAGAGGAGACGTGCACACAAACCCATTGCCCTGTCCTGCAGCTCAGGCCGTGGGCTGGGGTTTTGTGCTGGATAATCTGGTCTCTAATTGCTACCCTGCCCTGAGGCAGCTGCTGAACTGGGCCTAAGCTGATTTGGGATGGCAAATTCTGTTAGTTTAATTCTCAGCAGCCCTGAGGAACTTACCAGCGTGTGAGTGAGTGTTCCTTGGCTTTTCTCTGGCCACGAGGCTGCTCTGGAGACCCCCGTGGTGACCCCTGGCAGGGCTCTTGGCCGTGAGCAGCTCTGATTTGTAAGGGCTGTGCTGGGGGAATGGAGTGGCAGGAGAAGAAGATGGGTGTCCATGCTGCTGTGGTGAGACTCCTGTGCCCCAAAAACTGTTCTGCTGTGAGCCCAAACCCATCTCGTGTCTCTTTGAAAAGTGTCCAGCCCCTGGAGAAAGGGGAAAAAGTTTCACACCTCCAAGGAGTTACTTAAACTATAATAACTATTTAAAAAAAAGCGAAAATAAAAAAAGAAAACATGCAATTTGGACACAATTTCTTTTGCAGCTCTGCCCTGTTTCTCCAAGAGACATCATCTGTCTTTGAACCTAAAAGAAGTTTTCTGTCCTCTTGGCTGGATATCCTGAAATTCCATGTAATTTCTCAGCTCACTGCATATTAGTGCCTGCAATTAATGAGATCATCGTCCGTATTCCTTCCTCTGTCAGCTTCTGGGAAAAACAGTGCTTGGAGGAGAGCACAAAGGAGATGAAAAGGAAGTTGCTTATGAATTATGAACAGCCTTTCAGGCTGATGTTGTTTCACGGTGCTGTCAGTCTGTTTTAATTATGTAATTCAGACGGAATGATGCTTTCCTAAAGCCCTGTTTGTGTTTGATCACCTTTCAGAGGTAACACTTAGCTCGTGTTTGTTGAGTTTTCATTTTTGACAACAAAAGCGAGCGCTTTGCGCCCTTTCTGATTAAATAACGGGGAAGGAAGATGCTGAGCATGAGACAATAGCCAAGAGGCTTGGGAGTTACCTGGGTGATCACTTGGGTATTTTGTGGGTATTTTGTGGGTATTTTGTGGGTATTTTGTGGGTGGCATGGGGGGTGGATCTGCTTGGTGGGGCCACTGGTGAGTCCCAGAGTGCAAACCCAGCCAGCATCTCCCCGGGTGTTGCGCCCTCCTGCTGCTGCAATGTTCCTTTCCTTATTCTCTGTTTTCCTGCCCCTGTGCCCCAGGGCCCCTGCACCACCCGCAGGCAGCTCTGCCAAGGCCGGGTTTATTTTGGGCTGGGCTGTGTAAATCGAGCCCCTGGTCCAGCCTTGTGATCCCGGGATTGTCCCTGCCCTGCTTGGGGCTGTGTCCCCTGGGCTGTGCCCACTGTCACCCACTCACCCCCTGGCACTGAGGGGCTCGGGGGGGGCTGTTCCTCTCTCCTTTGTGCCAGGGCTGGTGGTGCCTGGCACAGATTGCCCAGCTGGGTGCTCCTGGATCTGCCCTCTCCCCTCCCTCACTGGGACACCTTGGGCTCACCTCGTCTGCAGCCCTGGGTTTATCTCCCTGCCACTGCAGAGAAACTTTCTGCCCAAGGGTGGAGAGTTTGGGCTCTGACCCTCGCCAGGCAGAGGCTGCTGGAGGCTTTGTGTGGGGTTTTTGGGTTCCCCAGGGCCCTGCTGGGACGTGCTGGCTGGGCCCAGTCCTGCTGCCTCGTTGGTGCAGGGCAGGAATTGCTGCTGCAGAGTGGACGTGGGGCTGGGGACAAAGAGCAGCTTTGGGCTGAGCTAATTGTGGCTTTACAGTGTCTCTGGGAAATGGGAATATTGGGAAATGGGAATATTGGGAAATGGGAATATTGGGAAATATTTCCAAGGACCTGCAGCGACAGAACAAGGGAATGGATTCAAACAGAGAGTAGGTTTGGAGTGGGTATTAGGAGGATGTTCTCCCCTGTGAGGGTGGGCAGGCCCTGGCACAGCTGGGGCTGCCCCTGCATCCCTGGCAGTGCCCAAGGCCAGGCTGGGCAGGGTTTGGAACAACCTTGGATAGTGGAAGGTGTCCCTGCCATGGCAGAGGTGGCTCTGTGTGGGCTTTGAGGTCCCTTCCAACTCCAGGAAGGCTTCAGGTTTGGAAAACGTGAGGTTTGGAGGAGCTGTTAATTATGGGATGGGCTGTTGCTTTTTAGATAGTGTCCCTGGTTAAGGAGAATAGTTCTGCTGGGGATGGATAAGGTTCTTTGGAGGGTTTGTGCTTTATCTGCCATGTGGAGGGTGCTGTTCAAGTTTATCTCCGTGCAGCTTTCTTTGCTCTAATTATGCATCACTGAGCCATTGCTTCAAGGCGGAGCTGCTTTTACATTTTAAAGAATATTTTAGAATTTTTTTCCCCCCTTGATGTTATGTTTTTCTCCGAGAGGGATTTCCCCTTCCCCCACTCAAAAGCAAAAACAAAGAGGATTATCACTGTGGACTTCTTTCAGAATTTTCAGCCCATCTTTGAGAGTTCCAGTTTGAGTATGCCACTTTAATAAGATTTAAATTCTCTTTGGTCACAGGAGTTCATTACCTGAGTGAAAACCCAAGGCCAAGCTGAGACTTTCCCTCCCTGCCGTGCCAGCTGGAGGTGGGTTTGTTCCCCACTGAGGCTGGCTCAGGCGCAGGGGACTCTGAGGAGCAGCAGGAGGACGCTGTGCTCCATCTGCTGGGAGACGTTTCTGCTCTCCAGAGCCATCCAGGCCTCACCCCCACACCTCTGTGTCTGAAGGAAGGGGCACTGGGGCGTTGCCTGGGCTGCAGCTGGGTTTGAGGTGCCCCCAGGGTCCCCCTGAGTGTTTCAGTGATGAACCTCCATGCTCTCGGTCGTGCTTTTTTCCCTGTAACAGGAAGGCAGCTCTTCCTCTCAGACTGTCTCTGAAAAATTAATGCCTGCATCCTCCCGAGCTGCACTGTGCCGTGCCATGGTGGGAGTGGGGGCTGGCCCTGCCTGTCCCTGAGCAGCACAGGCAGGGAGCAGCATCCCCAGCTGCTCTGGCGGGGCCAGGCAGGTGACCCCCAGCCCTGCCCACCGCAGCGTCTGCTGAATCACAGCGCCAGGGCTGCAGCCCTGCATGCCCAGAAGTGCAAGGACATCCCCAGGTTGCAGCCCTGCATGCCCAGAAGTGCAAGGACATCCCCAGGGCTGCAGCCCTGCATGCCCAGAAGTGCAAGGACATCCCCAGGGCTGCAGCCCTGCATACCCAGAAGTGCAAGGACATCCCCAGGCTGCAGCCCTGCATGCCCAGAAGTGCAAGCACATCCCCAGGGCTGCAGCCCTGCATGCCCAGAAGTGCAAGGACATCCCCAGGCTGCAGCCCTGCATGCCCAGGAGAAATGCAAGGTTTTCCCCGGGGAGATGCTGTCCATGGAGGCAGCAGATGAACCTTCAGCAAGCAGTCCCCCTCTGCATGGTGCCCCAGGAAATTGTCCAGAGGCAAGAAAGGAGCAGATGTGGGGGGACACTTGGCTGCTCTTCTCCAAAAAACACCCGGGAGGGAGCGAGGAGAGGAGGCAGAGGGAGGAAACAGCCTGGTGCAGATGCAGCACAGCAGATTTGGGTGGTTTTTTTTCCCCTGGATGTGCAGCTGGGAAGCAAAGGTGTCGCTGCTGGGAGGTGTGTGGTGAGCAGAGAGTGGCTGCAGGGGCAGGAGCTGCTGCTGCCATCCACATTTTCCTGCCCAGGACAGGGCAGTGCTTTGGGAAAGCTGCTGTACCCAGTGCCAGGGGCACAGAGGGCACCAAAGCAGCACCTCTCTGTGTCATTTTACCCTCAGGTTTGTGCCTAGGTTGCTTTTTAACACTATATTTTAGTATTTCAGTGCTGTAAATAATATCAAGCATCAGCCACTTGAGTCCTGGATATAATCAATGTGATCCTTTGAGCACTGGGAGGAGGGCAGCCATATGTCCAAATTATTAGGGCCCACCAATTAGAGCAAAAATTAGATACTTAATTCTTTCTTATTTTATACCTCCATTTTTATCAGTGATTTCATTGCAGTGCAAGCTCTCCAGCTTCCCTGGTTCTCCAGTCCTGTCCAATGGCTTTGTAGCCGTCTAAGGCAGTAATTAAATTGCAGAGTCATCTTGCTAAGGCTTAAAAGAAAAAAAGCTGGGTGAGAGATCTGGTTGCTGGCCCTGGAGTTTCTCTCGTGTGGTTCCATCCATGCAGTTAATTTATTGCCAGCAGACAAAACCACAAGTTTCCTCCTTGCTGCTGGTAACCTGAGCTCCACTGCTGAGCATGTGATCGCACTAATAGCTGATTATTAATCACTGCCAATGGCTGTAATTAACCAGCTAAAAGCACTGTCTGTCCATCCAGCGCAGAGCCCCCTGCACCAGGAGGCAGATAATGGTTGTTGGAGATTTCGTTTCCTTCTGCAGGTCAAGGGCTGGGTGGTTTGGCACCTTCCTGCTCCCAGCCCTGCCCTGTTTGCTTTGCTCTGTGCTGTGCTGGGGCTCTCTGAGCCCTGCACGAAGGGTTTGGGGTTAAAGCAGGGGCTGTGCTGTCCCCTCACAGCCACAGCTGAGCGAGACCCTCTCCCCTAAGAGTCCAAAATCCATCTCTGGACAGTCCTGGTGTCCCGTCATATGTCACTTTTGGGTGGCTTTTAAGATGATGAGTGTGCTGTGGTAGCTGTGTATCCCTGCTGGGTGTGTGCACAGGGGTGGAAGGATCCCTTCCCACGGCAGCATCACCCCTCACCAGCAAATACAGCTCTTGGCAGACTGGTTCAGCTGGGAAATGCAGAGTTTGGAGCGTGCACAGGAGTCAGTCAGCACTTAGCCTGCTGCTCTCAGGGACCTCCCGGGGCAGAGCTGTGCCAGAGCAGTGTCCTGGGTGCACCAGGGTGCTCGTTTTGCTTGGCACATCTTAAATACTCCTGGAACCTGAATGCAGCTGGCAGGAGCTGCCTCTGTGTTTGCTGTGAGGGATGCAGTGACTGGCACATGCTTTTGCTTGTGCAGGACTGCCCAGACCTTCCCTTTGCTCCTGTGGGGTCAGGTTTTGCCTAATGGGTGTGAGTTTTTACTCTCCTTTTCAGGTACCTTTGCTGAGAGGTGGCAGAGCAGCCTCAGGACACTGCCATGATGGAGGATCACGCACCTGGCCAGGAAAAACACTTCTCATCAGGTGAGCACGTCCAGGAGGTGGTGAAGGACCTGCCTGGGCCACTGCTGGGCCAAGGAGGGAGAGGGAGAACACGGTGGTGGTGTGAGGGGTCCTTGGAAGGACACCGAGGGTCAGCCAGGGCACCACAGGGAGCCCACAAGATGCTCCAACGTGCACAGGCCTGGCAAAATGCTGCTCGTGGATCTCACTGTCCATGGAGCAGAATAACCCCAGGCTAGGGGGGATCCCACTGCTGCAGCTTTGCAAGTGTGTGTTTGTGTCCACTCCTCAGTTTGCTCAGGAAACACAGCACTGTTTTTATTTGGGGTCACAGCTCGAGGACGCTGCTTGCTGCCTGCTTTCCTCACCTGCACAGGGACCTGGGGACAGCTGAGCAGAGAGCTCTGGGAGTGGGGGCCATGCTGGAGTCCTCCTCACCATATTTCAGTCCTGCATTTCTTCAGAAGCTTTTCCTTTCTCATTCCACCGTGCTCCACAGCTGAGCTTGGAAACCCGCGCTGCCAGCAGACCTGGTGGGACTCACTCCTGGCTATGCTCCATATAAACATCATCTTAATTTCCTTTTCTTGAGGTGCTTTGGACGCCTCTTTGGCCAGATAAATGGATGGCCTCTGTCCTGGAGAGCATCCAGAGCCTCCATTCATCCTGGCTCTGCAGCACTGCGGTCTGACAGCTCCTCTCAGCTTGTCTCACACACCACAGGCTCCCAGGGATTTCGCTTCTTCTTCCCCAAATCACTTTTTCCAGCCCTCATTATTTGATTTGCCCGCACCCTTGCTGAGGGGAGGCTTGTGCCTCTTGCCCTGCTCTTCCAGAAGACTTTTGCCACCGTTTCTTGGCACAGAATGTTGTCCTGCTCCAGCCCCATCACCACCACGGGCTGGTTTGCAGTCCTGGGAGTGCTCAGCCTGCTCTGGGAGGGAAGGAGAGGACAACAGAGGCTCAGAAGCTGCACATCTTTCCTCCTTACGTTGCTGAGATCTCCCTGCCTGCTTGTGCCATGCTTTGCTGTTTCTGCCTGCCCGGTTCACTGGGCTTTTCTTTTGCTGGTGGGTTTCCTTTTTGTTCCTTTTGGTGGTCACCCTGGTGCTTTTGGTTGGCATTTTCACGCTTTGCTTGCTTTTAGTTCAGGTGGTTTTCACTCTCCAGCTGCAGCTTCTTGCAGCTGTGGCTCTGGGCAATGAGAGTTGGTAACCCCCAGGCCCCAGGTGATAGCCAAGGACTTGTTGTAAGTGTTTGAATGTTTTCCAGGCTATCCCCTTCAGATACCAGTCGATGATGGATCGGATGAGCCTGTTTCTGAAACATCTGACGCTAAGAGCACCCCAACTACGGAAGGTGGGAGCTCTTTGACTTTCTGCTTGGGAACCACGATGGATGGGGTCGTGGTAAACCTCACCAGAGAGTCCCCGCGCCGTGTCCTGGTGGGGTTTCTCAGGAGGAGAAACCCCTTTGCTGGTCTCATCACTAGTGGCGTTTGCTGTGCTGCAGAGTGAGGTGCAGAGTGGGCTGGAGAGCAGAGAGGTGAATTGTTCCTTACAGCTCAGGAAGGTTTGTTTGCTGCAGGCTTTGCAGGGGCTCTGCAAGGTCCTGGCAGTGCAGCCAGGAGCAGTCCTGCGTTGAGTGACACAGCTTTGTGTCACTGTGCTCCCCAGGTCCCGAGTGCCTCGTGGGTAGAAAGGCTCTGATTCCAGAGTGGTCCAGAGACTTGTTCACTGTTGTAATTACCTTCACTTTTTGCTGCTTTAATCCCAAGAATCTGCCTTTGGAGACGTGAGGTAGAGGCTTTAGCTTGCAAAATTGTTCTGAAAGGAAGGAAAACTGGGCACAAATGCTGAGCAGTCCCAGCTCTGTCCCACTGGAGGCGTGGGCTGAGTGATTGTTGGGAAAGTTCCTCAGGAAATCAGGACATAGAGCCCATCTGGTGCAGGAGGGGATTTGATCCTGCTTTCCAGTTGGAGTGGGGCTGCCAGGACGAGCAGCCACCCCTGTGGCAGGTGGAGCTGGGTGTCCCTGTGCCCCAGAGCACGATGCAGCCGCACTGGGGTGTTTGGTGCAGCCCAGGGGAGCTGTTCTGTCCTGCTCCAGCCCAGCCGTGTCTCCATGCAGGATTGCTGTGCCCCAGGGGCTGCTTTCAGTGGTGGATTTTTGGACAAAAAGGCTCCCTTTTTGTCCAAAAGACTCCCTTCAGAAGTGTAGGGAGCAGGTTGTGGCACGCTGTGTGCCAGGGGGCAGCTCACGGTGTCCCTGTGGCTCTGGCTTTGCTGTGCCGTGCTCAGTTGTTCCCTCCACCAGCTCTGAGTGCTTCTCCGAGCAGAAAGTTCTTCAGGCCCATCCTGGCCTCCAGAGGGCTTTGCCTCTCAGCAGCTGTGTGAAAGCTGTGTTGTTTTTCAGATGCCACAGCACCTTTAGTGGAGGAAGGAGACCACGAGGATCAGGGTGGTGCGGAACAGCACGGGGAGATCCCAGAAGGAACCACAGGTGAGGGAGACCAAGGTGCAGCTTCATCTCTTGCTGCAGGCAGAGCAGAGAGCTGGACTGGTCGGTGCTGTGAGACAACACCACGAAACCTCTCACAGGGACACTGCTCCCAGTGCTGCTTCCTTCTTCTCCAGAGAATTCCTCACTCGGAGCTGTCCTCTTGCCTTCCCCATCCTGGGGGGAGCTCGCAGCCTTTTCTTCTCTCTTCCTCTGCTCCACATCTGACCATCCTTCTGCCTGGTGTCTCTGTGGTGGCTTTGGCTCCCACCTCCAGGCTCCTACCTGCACTTCTGGGTTGCTCCTGTGCCAGCAGCCCCTTGGGTGCCTGTCCTGCAGCTCTTGGGCTCTGCCCAGCCCCGCGGGTGTCTTTGGAGTGGCAGGTGAAAACCAGGCCACTGCAGCAGTGCTGCTGAGGGTAATGCAGAGGAAGTGAAGTGACTAATTCAGCCTGAATGCCCTGTGGGCACTCACTGCACCTGGGCCTGGTTTTCCAGGGAAGGATGAGGCCTTTCAGAGGCAGAGCAGGGAGTGACTGTGGCAGTGCTGTGTGTGGGAGAGCAGGATCTGGGAGGGCAGGTCTGTGTGTGAGAAATGAGGACGTGTGCCCCGTGCCATAGCCAGTGGCTTTCCCTGGAAAGATCAGGCAGGACCTGAGAAAAGCAGCGGGTAGAAAAGGGCTTCTGCCAGTGCCAAGCACTGAGACAAACTCACAGCAGGGAAATTTCTGCGCTACATCCAGTCCCTGAGCTGCTGGGCTGAAACACGCGGGCTCTGGTGCAAGGTCTGACTGTCCCAGGGAGCCAGTGTATCCTGAGCTGCTTGGAAAATAATGGGGAAAACAGAAGAAGTCCTAGTTTGACTGGAGAACTGTGGCATACCAATATCATTGTTTAAGCTAGTTTGAAAGTAGCCAGAGAATAAACTGAAAACAATGCTGATGGAGACAAACCATCATCACTGTGAGGAAAACCATGCTTCTCTGATGTACCTGTAGCCCTGAAGTTCAGGATTTCTCTAGATTTGTATCAGGCTTGGAATTACTGGTCTCACACAGCCTTGGCAGGGTTCACAGCTTGGTCACAGACACCAAGGAGGTGAGCTCAGGTAAGAGACATACATGGAAATGCTGCTGGCCATGTAAAGGCCAGGTGGGGGTAGAAGAGGATATGCATCCCCAGGTTTCCTTGCTCCTTAACAGCCTGTTTTCTGCCTGGAAGAGCTTGCACTAACCTGCCATTCAGGATGTGGAAGCTGGTGAAACACCACTCTGCTCTGTAGAGCAGGGGCTGAACAGATCTACCCAGACCCATCATCGGTGTTGGGGAGATTTCCTTTCTGTGATACAGCAGAGATCCTGCTCATTCTGCTGGGCAGCCTCAGCAGGGAGGCACATTCATTCTCCAGGCACGTGCTTAAACTTAACTCTCCTTTTGATCATGTTTTTCCCCTTCTTTCTCCGACCTGGGAGCAGCTGAAGAGGCGGGCGTAGGAGCCACTCCCAACCTGGAGGACCACGCTGCAGGAGATGCCACTCAAGGTGGGTCAGTTGTCTCAAATTGTCTGTCATTGGGACCAGGTGGTGCTGCCCACGTGTGCAGCTGGTTGGTGGTGGCTTGGGAATCCTGTTCTGTGAGGAAATGCTCTGCCCTGCTCAGCAGCCGTGCAGTTCTCCCTGTTCCTGGCAGAGCAGGGCCATACACACTTGGGATGTTCCAACATACTCATTTCAGCTCCTCATGCACCACATCTCCCTCTCAGATGGCCAAAGTCATGGTGCTTGTTTGTCCAGCTGTGAAACCAGGGCGTTCTCCAGGCTGGAAGAGCTGATGGGCAGAGCTGGGATGTGCTGGGGCCAGAGGAGCTGCTCAGATTGAGCAGAGGCAGTGTAGGCCCTGTGCTCACACGTGAAACCAGCAAATTGTTTAATTACTGTGACTTTCTAAAGTAAAACAGGACTCAAACCCACTCACTCATACCCTGACTTCAGCATTAAGGGATTTTTCTCCTCATCCCAGTCTTGGGGAATGGGAGTGAGGAAGGCAGACACAGTGGGCAGTGAGTGTTCTCACAGCATTCATTGTGTGTCTGCTTAGCTGGCCTGAAAATTACCCAGGGGCCATTTGGCTACCTGGAAAGTTTCTCTTGACTCTCCTCAGTTCAGACTTGATGGAAAATTGGTTTTCCCAAAGCCCCCAGTGCTTGATTCCATGGGGCAGACTTAGGGGTTGAGGCTCCCTGTGGTGTTTCTGTCCTGCCTGCACTGCACACCACAGCACTAATTTATTGTGTTGCTTAAAATCTCAGTCAAAAGCCATTTTGTGAAGCATTTTCCTGTGCAGCAAACATAACAAATCCAGTTGAGCAGTGTCTTTCCTCTTCATGGCTCCATTAGTGCACTTAGACATCCATGTCTTTTACAGAAGTAAATAGGTTTTGCCTTCTGAGCTCAGGGCAGAATTCAGGTTGTTGTTGCTTTCCACACAGAGATGAGCCCAGTTCTGTGCACTCTGCTCCCTGCAATTGGAATAAAACCTTTACTTGCCTGGCCAGTGGTTTTTGGACTGTCAGCTCTTCTAAGTATGAAATAGTGGCTCCATTATAAAAAAGAAATCAGGATTGTTAGTTGAGGGGTCGAAGTTCTCTCTTCTCTCTGCCCTGGTTTTGGTGCTGTTTCTCACCAGGTTTTTACTAAGCCCTTTCTGCCCCATCCTGGGATCTTTCAGCTGTCACACACGAGCGCTTGGTGTGGTTGTTTCACTTAACTGCGATATCCTCTTAAAAAGGGGAGGACACTGATGAAAGACCAAGTTGGTCTTGACTTCATCTTTTCTTGTTTCAGTCTTGTTTGTTAATCTGCCAAAGCCACAGCTGTGATCTCAGGCCTCTGATTTAGGCTCTTTACCTGATCAGTGCTCAAAGAGACCAAAGGGTCCTTGAGGCTGAACCAGCTCATAATACGAGAGGCACATCCTTACAGGGCTGGTTAACTCCAAAGCAATGTACCCAGGTGAATTCTCCATTGCTCAGGGCATCTTTCCTTCAGCTGGAGGGATTTCCAACAGAAAAGCTCCGGCTCAATTGGAAGACCTGGCTCCATGCAGCAGATGTTGGTTGGGATTGTAAATGTCTGTGTCATGCACAGAGCAGTGACAGAACAGAATCCCCTCTTTCACACACTCACTCCAAAAAAGAAAAGAGAATCAGACAAATCTTTGCCTCTGTGGCCTCAGGTTCTGGGGTTCAAATGTCACCCAGCCCAAGTGATGGCAGAGAGCAGCACTGGAGCTCTCAGGGGTCCCAAACTGCTGTGGCCCTGTGGCTGCAGCCACGTTCTTCTCCCCAGTCCTTTCCCTGCTCTGGCATGGCATGGGAGTGCCCTTCCCAAGCTCCTGGGCAGTGGGAACGATCCAAGGGCAGAGCAGAGGAGGTTTGAGCTCTGAAGCCAGCGCTGTGTGTGCCTGAGCATCTCCCAAGGGGAGGGGAGGCCAGCAGGGTTCTGTGAGGTCAGGAAGGAGGGCAGAGCTCTGGCCCTTGCTCAGGCCCTTGGGGCAAGAAGAGATGGGCACTGACCAGCAAACTGATGGTCCAGTGGTGGTGTTAGGGAAAATGGGAATGTTCCTGGCTTCTGGAAACCTCTACAGCTAAACCAGCTCAAGGATGCAGGGTGAACCCGGCCACCTCCAAGCTGGGTCCAGGCAGGAATCTGATCTAAGGTGCTGTTCCTGATTCCCATGGGGATCAGAGCTCTCTAAAGGCAAAAACCACTCTAGGAGTGAGCTGTCTGTTCCGTGGGGCGGGGTGGGACTTGCTTTTACCCTTGATTGCCAGTAGAAATGCTGAGTCTCTCCCGTTACGTGATGTTTGACATGCCTGTGCTAATTTCTTGCCCGTGCTTCACACCCCACGTCTTCAGCTCCAGGCGAGCCGAGCTCTGCAAAGCTCCAGCCTGGCCCTCAGGAGCGTGTGGGAGAGGCAGTGAAAGGTGCCAGCCAGCCCCCAGAGCAGGGGCTGGGCCCTCAGCAGCCACCCCTGCCCCGTGAAGCCAAGGCTCCAGCAGCAGCTCCCACCAGGATCGAGGTCACCATCCCAATCCCCCTGGACATGTACCAAGGCTCTGGAGGCAGCAGGGACCAGGCAGGCAGAGAAGGCAGCAGTGCAGAGCCAGAGCTGGGCCTGGCAGGAGCAGGAGGCACAGGTGACCGCAAAGATGGACCTTTGTGTGCCAGAGCCACGGTCAAGGAAGGTTCTGGTGGACGGGAGAGGGATGAGGACCGGGATGTTGATGAAACTCCTGGGCAGGGTTTGCCTTCCCTCGTGGATCAGCGTGTTTCTCCGGGACCTGAAAAGGGCTCGTGTCCAGCAGCTGCCCAGGAGACTCGTGAAGAATCTGATGGAGAAAGCAAGTCCAAAGGTGTCCTCAGAGACACCCCAGGAGAGGCACTTCTGGTTGAAGCTGAGTCACATAAAGCAGGAGAGGACCAAGAGGAGAAGCGAGAGCTGCTGGGGGGAGAGGGAGGCGCAGACACCGCCCTGGCAGAGCCTTCTGGAGGTGTCTCCCCAAAAGAGGCTGAGCCCAAGGAGGGAGAAGATTCTGGGCCCATGCAAGAAACAGCCAAACTCCCTGCTGAGGCAGAAGATGCCGTGAAGGATGAAGATGCTGCTCTGGGAGGGCAGCCGTGTCCCTCTGCTCAAAGGTGTGTGCTCCAGCACTGCAGCTTGCTGCCACCGGGGCTGCTGCTGCTTGGAGCTGGCCTGGAGCGTGCCGTGACTGACCCAGAGCGCTGCTGCTCCCTCCCTGCCCTCCCTCCTCACTCAATCCTGGGCTGGATTGACAGACCCTTGTGCTGCGGTTCTGCGTGCCTTGCATGGTGCTGGCGTGTCCCTAATCATGCTTTTTTTCACCTGTTTTTGTTTTGATTTCCTTGGATCTGTTGGGTGGGCGCCTTAACTCCCACCTGAGAAGAGGAGGACCTGGACGTGGCCCTGGCAAGGTGGAGTGGGGCTCCCCTGGCGTGTGCAGCTTGTTCCAGCAGGACACGTGCCATCTGGTTTGCATGTCTGCTCCAATAACTCTTGGAATTGGCTTTCCCAAAGAGGAGGGAGGAGGAAAAAAGGCAAGGATGGCAGGTCTAACCATGGAAAAGCTCCCACGCTGATCCTGTTCCTTGTACTTTCCCCTTAAATATCCACTGCTGACTGCTGCTGGAGGCACGGGCTGCAGCCAGCAGGGCCTTTTCCCACTGCCAGGCATGTCCATTGCTCTTCCAAAGCATCCTGCTGCCACCCCAGCTCTGGATGGGGTGTCCCTGGGTGTGCCAGCGCAGTGCTGCCTCTGGGGGCTCAGCAGGAGCTGCCTGTGTGTCTGGAGGCATTGAAAAACAGTGTGTGGGGCTGGGAGGGCAGCCTTGGGTAAAGCTTTGAGTTCACCACATAGTGCTCCAGCATCCCTTAGACCTTTCCTTTGTGTTTTCCACCCCTCCTGGGTTCGGGAATGTCCCAGGGGCCCAGCTCAGGGGCCAAAGGCTGCCTGGTGGTGCTGTGAGCTGTGGTGAGGAGCCAGGGCAGCAGGACACCTCACCTGTTGGACCTCAGCTCTGGCTCTCCTGGGCAGGTCCTGGGGGAAGCTCTGCCTTTTCCCCCAGCTCCACATTCCACGGGCTGGCTTGGCTGCTCCCATTGGCCTGGGGATGCTGCTGGGCTTGGGGCTCAGGCAGAAATTGTGGATGGAGCTTTTTGCCCTGCAGCCAAAGCTCCTAACACATTTCTCCTTGTTCCCTGCGGGATCTGCAGTGTGCAGCTTCCCTCCTGTGCTGCAGGCACTGGCATGGCTTGCCCTGGAGCCTGGAGCCACAGCAGGGTGGGGAGGCACTGCCCAGAGCCAGCCAGCTTCTGATTCAGGAGGAGAAGTTCAATTATTTAATGGTCTTCCCCTTCAAAAGCAGAGATGCTCGGTGGCTCCAGCCTTGCTCCAGTTCAGCTGAATTTGGGAGGGATCAGGGCTGGATTAACAGCATTGTTCCTGTCACCAGGAAAGGGCTGATCCCCCAGGACGAGTTTCCCAACACTGGGGAGGATGTCAGCAGCTTCTCCTCCCAATTAGTTGAAGATGGGGGGAAAGGGCTTTGCTTTGAGTGCCTTGGAGTACAAACTTTAACTCCTCCCCATTTCTGATCTCCTAATTAGACTGACCCAGGTGGAAGGGGCATGGGGCTGGCAGGCAGAGAGCAGCCTGTCAGGAGAGATGGGAATTAACAACAGCCAGGGATAAAAGTGCTCTGCAACACCAACTGAAGAACCCCTAAGTGAGATCACAGTGCTGCTGGGCTGGGGCTTCCTCCAGTTTGGGTCTCTGTTTACGTAATTGTTAGAACAAGTGGGTGTTTCAGAGGCTTGAAGGGAACTTTCTGTGCTGAACTGGATGGATCCTGCAGGAGCTGGGTGGAAATCTGGGCGAAATTCTCCCTCCCAAACCTCCCTGGTGTGTCTGGTCCCCAGTGCTGACTAACACAGCATCATCTGCTGGCACAGAAGGAACGTGGTGTGGGGTGGTGCAAGGATTTCTGCAGGAAGGGGTGACTTTGTCACATTTCTGAGAGCAGTACTGAGGGTCAGGGAACACCCCCAGCAGTGTCTGGAGTTTATGACCAGTCCCAAGAGGTGTAACTGTGTGTTTCCATCTGTCAGGTCGTGTTGACAAGGAAGGGACCGAAGCTGATGAAAAGAAACCCAAGGTAAGCTGAAAACCAGCACCAGGGTGACACCTGTCCATGTTCCTGGCTCCTCTCCTGCCCTGCTGCCTCTTAGGAGACCTTCCCATTATGTTCCATTTTCCCATTTGTTTTCGAGATTGTTTTTATTTTTATTTCCCTCCCCTGGGTTTGGATGGTGCAATCCATGGGTTCTTTGAGGGTGAGGAAATGATCCAAATCTAAATCAAGCACGTGGCTCATGGGCTTGGGTGGGAGGTTGGAGAAAGCATTTGGTCAGCCCAGCACTGAAAAGCAGCAGCTGACCTTGGGGCAGACTCAAAACTGCACTGGGGACAAGCATAACTGTGAAAAGAGCAGAACGTGTAATTAAAACATTAAATTAAATAATCTAGGCCTTGCAGATCATAGAATATCCTGAGTTGGAAGGGATCCACAAGAATCATCAAATCCAGCTCCTGGCTTGCCCAGAACAACCCCCAAAAAGATGCTGTGTTGTGTTCTGGGTGAGGAACAGAGTTTGGTAATGGGCAAATCCCAGAAGTTAAACAATATCTGTCACACTGGGAATTTGGAGGAGGTTTAGCTCAGCTGGCCATGATCCTGGTTAGTGCCTGGGTGGGATAATGGACAAGCTGAGGGGAAATGCAGTGGGTGAAGAGTTAAAGATGAGGAATAGGATTATTTTCTAACACTGAAGTTGGTTATTTCTCTATGTACAGCCCTGGCAGTCCCTACCCCACACCCAGCTCTGTATTGCACCTTCTAATCCCATTCAACATCACTGATCCCATTTTATTTCCCTGCCATGCTGATTTTCTTTTGATTTTTGTTCCCATTTCGTTTCACTTCATTTCCACGTCCAAGAAATCCTCACCTTGCCCTGCCAACCCCCCTGGCTCCACTGCAGCCCCTCCGAAAGCACCCAGTGCCCCCAAAGCACCCAGCAGCCCTGCCAGTGCCTCCCAGCCAGCCTGTCCTGCCACCCCCCGGCCTGCCAGCACAGGAATGCAGGAAAACAGAGCCAAGGCAAAGCACTGGGCTGGGACAGAGGCCAGGGAAGCACCTGAAGGTAAAGCCTGGTTTTCAGTCCTTCCCTGTCCCTGGAGAGGGTGATGTGCTCCCTGCACCTGCCCTGGTGAAGCCAGGCTTGGTCCTGGGTTTGGTTCTGAGAGGACCCAGCCCAAGGGGCTCCTTGCTGCAGGTGTGCCCCCATCCCCCTGTCCCTTTGTGCCTTTCCTTGTTTGGCAGCTCTGTCTGTGTTTCACAGGTGGGTTTGAGCTGTGCCAGAGCTGCATGGGGTTAGGGGGTGCAGCACATCCGTGGTTAATCCTGCAGGGTGGACAGAACCTCAGAGCTTTTTGCCTTTGTGCCGTTCAGACACATAAACACACCCATGGGGAAGGCACAGGGCGTGCAGGTCACACGGAACCACGAAATCCTGGCATGGTTTGGGTCAGAAATGAGCTTAAATCTCACCCAGGGCCACCCCTGCCATGGTAGGGACACCATCCACTGTCCCAGGCTGCTCCAAACCCCAGTGTCCAGCCTGGCCTTGGGCACTGCCAGGGATCCTGCTCTGGGCACCCTGTGCCAGTCACACATGCTGTATTTTTACACACGTGCATTACATTCCATGCATTACAAACATAAATACAGAATTTATCTTCTGTACAAAATTTTGGCAAAACGGGGGAAACCAAAGGACGAAATTTAGAGAGCAGAGGTGTGGCTAAGCCAGGTGTGAGGGCGCAGTGCATGGCGTAGCCGAAGCCAAG